>NC_091953.1:10250293-10358221 GCF_031021105.1 Erythrolamprus reginae | reverse complement strand
CACAGAGGCTTCTCCCTGCCTTTTCCGGCCCTGTTTGCCCGCCCTTTGCTTGCAGCGCCCCTGCTGTGTCCTTTCACGTAAAAATAACAATGTTTATTTTTACGTGAAGACCTCCCTTTGAAGGAGCTGGGGAATCCCTCTCACGAAGAGATTCCAGGGGCAGAGCCTGGACGTCACCGGCAGGTTGCTGAGGACGCCAAGGTGACCACTTCCTGGATTCCATGGAATCCAGGAAGTGATCACCTTCGCGTCCTCAGCAACCTGCCATTGATGTCAAAGCTCCGAATGCCAAACGCAACCCCGAAATCTAACAAATAATAATAATAATAATAATAATAATAATAATAATTATTATTATTAATTCATTAATATATTTTATTCCTATATCCATATATACTATCTATCTTTCTCTCTCTCTCTCTCTCTCTCTATCTATCTATCTCTATCTCTATCTATATCTATATCTATATCTATCTATATCAGAGTCAGTTGTGCTAATATGACGTATCCAATAAGTTGTTCTTTGAGGAATCTACCTGTATCGCAATTCTGCTTTGAGAAAAATAAAGAAAAATTCATTTAAACTGTCCTTGAAATAGGCCATCCAGTCCCTACTTCAAAATATCAGCAAATGAGACCATTGCTCACAAAAGCCAATATTCTGCTTAACACCTGGTACAATCATGGAATTTCTCCTGCTCTGCAACTTGAATCTCCTTTCTTTTAATTCACCCTATTTTCCCTTGATCTATTTTGGGAGAACACGTCTACTTCTTAAACGAGATAGCCTGTTAGAAATTGGAAGACTGGTGGGTTTCCCCCCCCTTCCATACAGTTCTCTCTTTTCCAAGAAGTTAAAAGCTGCCCCTTTTTTGCAAAACCCAGAAACTTGTTTCTTCCTTAACTGTCAATAGGTCATCCATAAATCCACTGTAGCTTCTCCAATTTTCTTTTTTAATACATGATGCCTGGAATTGCCACATTTGCTACAGTAGTCCATTTGTGGTCTAACCAGTGCAGAGTACAATGGAATTATTTATTACCTGCCTCCTATGATTAGGGCATAATATTTCTGCTACTGAAGTCCAAAATTGCACTGGCAATTTTATAAGCTATGCTTATATTCAGACAGTCGGTCGCTAATACTCCTTCCAAAAAGGTTTGATTGCTTCACAATTTAAAAGCAGTTTCTAAACATAGTTTTTACCTCACTAGAGCTGTCATCCAGTTAATCATAAGCCTACAAGTATAACTCAGAAATAACTCTCTTCATATCTAGTTTACTCCTTGGCGGTGCGGGTAATGCAATCAGGCAGGCAGACGATGAGAGAGAGAGAGAGAGAGAAAGAGAGACAGAGAGAGAGAGAATGATAGTAGATAGATAGGTAGTTAGGTAGGTAGGTAGGTAGAGATAGATATTGATAGATAGATAGATATTATTATTATTATTATTATTATTATTATTATTATTATTATTTACTGGACTTGTATGCCACCCCTCTCCGCAGATAGATAGATAGATAGATAGATAGATAGATAGATAGATAGATAGATAGAGAGATAGAGAGATAGAGATATAGAGTGATAGAGAGATAGAGAGATAGAGAGATAGAGAGATAGAGAGATAGAGAGATAGAGAGATAGAGAGATAGAGAGATATAGATAGATAGATAGATAGATAGATAGATAGATAGATAGATAGATAGATAGATAGATAGATAAAAATGATATATGGAAATAAAGACAGACCGATGATGGTTGGTTGGTTGGTTGGGTGGGTGGGTGGGTGGGTGATGGATGGAGATAGATAGATAGATGGGTGGGTGGATGGATGGATGGATGGATGGATGGATAGATAGATAGATAGATAGATAGAAATATGATGGGTGGTTGAAAATGGATAGATAGACAAAAAGAAAGAAAGAAAGAAAGAAGGAAGGAAGGAAAGAAAGAAGGAAGGAAGGGAAGAAGGGAAGAACAAATAGAGATAGACATATGATGATGAATAGGTGGGTGGGAGGAGATAGATTGATAGATAGATGGATGGATGGATAGTGATAGATGGATGGATAGATAGATAGATAGAAATATAATGGGTGGGTGAAAATTGATAGATAGACAAAAAGAAAGAAAGAAAGAAGGAAGGAAGGAAGGAAGGGAAGAAGGGAAGAACAAATAGAAATAGACATATGATGATGAATAGGTGGGTGGGTGGAGATGGATTGATAGATAGATAGATTATAGAGGATGGATGGATGGATGGATAGATAGATAGATAGATAGATAGATAAAGATGATAGACAGATGTGACAGACAGATTGATAGATGATAGACAGAGAGAAAGAATGTGCTGCTCAAAGACTATCTAGATGATTCCGTAATGAAGGGTACATCTCTTCTTCCATTTATACTGATAAAATCATAGCTGTTCAGTTTCAATTGGCAGTCTCTCTTTTATCCATTTAAAACGCCTGATGGTACGCAGTGCTAACAATCATTTTCTGAAGGCTCCTTTGTCCTCATTGCAGTTGGTAAACTTTTGTGGTTGAATGTCTAGTAACCTTATACACGAAGAGGCAGGTTGATTGGGGGAGAGAGAGCGTGTGATGATGATGATTTTTTAAGGAGTAACAATGGATGCTTCATTTCGCCCCTGAAACGATTGTCAGAATTTGCTTTTAAAAGCTGCTGTTTTGGGGGAGGCTCCTCAGGAGGCATAATGCTACCTGCCCCTCCTGTAAAATTATATGTACTGCATTGATAGTTTAAGGCTGCTTTTTTTTGTTAAGATGCTTACTGACATGTCAAAAAGGCCTTTATGAATTTGTTTAATGTGATGCGTTTCTGGAAAACCTTGCTACTTAAAATGCCTTTGAGCTTCGCAGAGACTGTTGAGCTGGAAAGACGATTAAAGACGAATAAGAGTCAATAAACAGCAATATCTTTAGTCTTCCCTTCTTCTGAAAGATAGTTGCATTCTCCTAATAATAGACCCCGTTCCTCCCCCATACCTGTCATGTCAACATTCCAGATTTATAGTGGAAGAATGACGTGTTTGAAGCTTCTTCTCGCCCACGTGGGTTTTTTCCCCTTCCTTTTCAAACCGCCTTTCTCTTTGATACTGTCAAAAACCTGCTTTGAAGAAGTCAGAATGTTGAAATTTATATAATTTCAAAAGTCAGAATGTTGGCATTCTTTATAAAAGGGTCCCAAAGAATGTAAGATACAAAGGCTGGCATGGTTTTTTTCCCCCTCTCTGCATCAATTGGAGAGAATCTGCAAGTGATAATCTTGCGATAGGTAGAAAGTCCTAGGCTAGGTGCAGATGTGAGAGAATCTCTCTTCAAAACTTCCTTCCTTCCTTCCTTTCTTCCTTCCTTCCCTCCTTCCCTCCCTCCTTGCTTCCTCCCTCTCCTTCTGTTCATTCATCTCGTCTTGTCTTTTCTCTTCCTGTTCCATTTCCTTCCTTCATTCCTTGCTTCCTTCCTCCCTCTCCTTCTGTTCATTCCTCTTGTCTCCTCTCCTCTCTTCTGTCCCACTTCCTTCCTTCCTTCTTCTCCTTCTGTTCTTTTCTCTTTTCTCCTCTCCTCTCTTCTGTCCCATTTCCTTCCTTCCTTCCTCTCCTTCTGTTCATTCCTCTCATCTCCTCTCCTCTCTTCCTGTACCATTTCCTTCATTCCTTCCTTCCTCCCTCTTGTCTCCTCCCCTCTCTTCCTGTTCCATTTTCTTTCTTCCTTCTTTCCTTCCTCCCTCCCTCTCCTTCTGTTCTTTCCTCTTTTCTCCTCTCCTCTCTTCTGTCCCATTTCCTCCCTCCCTCCCTCCCTCTCCTTCTGTTCATTCATCTCGTCTCGTCTTTTCTCTTCCTGTTCCATTTTCTTCCTTCATTCCTTCCTTCCTTCCTCCCTCTCCTTCTGTTCATTCCTCTTGTCTCCTCTCCTCTCTTCTGTCCCACTTCCTTCCTTCCTTCTTCTCCTTCTTCTCCTTCTGTTCTTTTCTCTTTTCTCCTCTCCTCTCTTCTGTCCCATTTCCTTCCTTTCTTCCTCCCTCTCCTTCTGTTCATTCCTCTCATCTCCTCTCCTCTCTTCCTGTACCATTTCCTTCCTTCCTTCCTCTCCTTCTGTTCATTCCTCTCATCTCCTCTCCTCTCTTCCTGTACCATTTCCTTCCTTCCTTCCTTCCTTCCTCCCTCTTGTCTCCTCCCCTCTCTTCCTGTTCCATTTTCTTTCTTCCTTCTTTCCATCTTTCATATCCTCCTGTTCATTTCTGTTCTCTCTTCCTGTTCCATTTACTTCTTTCCTTCCTCTCCTTCTGTTCATTCCTCTCCTCTCTTCCTGTACCATTTCCTCCCTCCCTCCCTCCCTCTCCTTCTGTTCATTCCTCTCCTCTATTCCTGTCCCATTTCCTTCCTTCCTCCCTCCCTTCCTTCCTCTCCTTCTGTTCATTCCTAATCGAGGAGAGAAGCAAGCTAAAACAAAGGAGAAATTTCCTGACAGAACAATTACCCCATGGAACAACTTGCCTCCAGAAGTTGTAAACATTCCAACATTGGAAGTTTTAAAGAAGATGTTGGATAACATTTCCTGCCTAAGCAGGGGGTTGGACTAGAAGACCTCCAAGGTCCCTTCCAACTCTGTTATTCTGTTCTCTTTTCCCAAATAGGACTGCCAAGAATGGCAGAAGGATGAATGGAGAGAAGTGGCTGTTGACACCTTCATTCGTGCCCTAATCTCCACTCCACTAAATCTGTCATCTCATGCATTTGCTTCTTCCTGCTTCATGGTAGATCTGAACCTGGCTAGATCTGAATTATGGATGCCTATCCTTAAAAAGGTGTCTTGATGAAACCGTTGCCGTTAGAGTTACAATGCCTGCTTTATCTTTCCTGGGAAAACAATTCTGCGGCATTTAACGTGGGCGGAATAATTCTCAGCCATCCAGGTGCAAAAGTTTTCAGTCTGATGCGATTCAAGCTGTTTTAACGTTTATTTTTGGATGTGTGCAAAAGGTGGTTTGTGAAAAAGCCTGCATTTATTACGGCAGTCAATTTCTTTTCGGGGGCAGAACTCAGAAGGTTACCTCTGCTAGCAAGTTGAGATCTCAGATGTGGCTTGCTGTTAAGGTTTACGGATAGCTTTTCAGGGATGTGCAGTTTGTTTGTTGGTTAATTTAATTTAATTTAATTTAATTTAATTTAGTTTAGTTTAGTTTAGTTTAGTTTAGTTTAGTTTAGTTTAATTTAAATTAATTTAATTTAATTTAATTTAATTTAATTTAATTTAATTTAATTTAATTTAATTTAATTTAATTTAATTTAATTTAATTTAATTTAATTTAATTTAATTTAATTTAATTTAATTTAATTTAATTTAATTTAATTTAATTTAATTTAATTTAATTTAATTTAATTTAATTTAATTTAATTTAATTTAATTTAATTTAATTTAATTTAATTTAATTTAATTTAATTTAATTTAATTTAATTTAATTTAATTTAATTTAATTTAATTTAATTTAATTTAATTTAATTTAATTTAATTTAATTTAATTTAATTTAATTTAATTTAATTTAATTTTTAATTTAATTTAATTTAATTTTTAATTTAATTTAATTTTAAATTTATTTAATTTTTTATTTTTTATTTTATTTATTTTATTTATTTTATTTATTTTATTTATTTTATTTATTTTATTTATTTTATTTATTTTATTTATTTTATTTATTTTATTTATTTTATTTATTTTATTTATTTTATTTATTTTATTTATTTTATTTATTTTAGTTAGTTAGCAGTAGTTATTTATTTATTTATTTTATTACTTTTTTATTTATTTTGTCCAATACACAATGAGGGTTTTAGTGGGTATATATCTATATACACATAGTAAAATACATGATGAAGGTTATAGAGGAGATACTCATAGTAAAATATATCTATGAAAGAATAGAAAAGAAGATATAATAATAGAACATATCAATGAAACAGTAGAAGAAGAGATATAGGAATAGAAGAAAGGTATAGGAGATATAGGAGAGCAATAGGACAGGGGACGGAAGGCACTCTAGTGCACTTGTACTCGACCCTTACTGACCTCTTAGGAATCTGGATAGGTCAACCGTGGATAATCTAAGGGTAAAGTGTTGGGGGTTTGGGGATGACACTATGGAGTCCGGTAATGAGTTCCACGCTTCGACAACTCGGTTACTGAAGTCATATTTTTTACAGTCAAGTTTGGAGCGGTTAATAATAAGTTTGAATCTGTTGTGTGCTCTTGTGTTGTTGTGGTTGAAGGTGAAGTAGTCGCTGACAGGCAGGATGTTGCAGAATATGATCTTATGGGCAATACTTAGATCTTGTTTAAAGCGTCTTAGTTCTAGGCTATCTAGGCCCAGGATTGAAAGTCTAGTCTTGTAGGGTATTCTATTTTGAGTGGAGGAGTGAAGGGCTCTTCTGGTGAAGTATCTTTGGATACTTAAAGCGATCGACCTTCTAGCTGCCATTCAGAGAAAGTTATGAAGCCTGTCTAGGGTTTCCCATATTGCACACAACATGGACAAATGGGCTGAGATCTGGAGAAGGGAGGAAGGGATGAAGGCAGTAAGCATCATGAATTGAGGGGTTTCATTCCCCCTTACTGAAGGCGAACCAGATCTTCATGGCTCTTCTGAAGAGTGGGGACCATATACAGTGGTACCTCTACTTATGAACTTAATTCGTTCCATGACCAGGTTCTTAAGTAGAAAAGGAACAGCATACACTGAAACAGCAAAGATGTAGCTGGCATTATTTACAGCAGTGTTTATTTATTTATTTATTAATCAGATTTGTATGCCGCCCCTCTCCACAGACTCGGGGTGGCTCACAGCAATAATAATACAAAGTAAACAAATCTAATATTTAAGTTAATTTAAAAACCCCAATTTAGAAACCAATCATACATACTAGCATACCATGCATAAATTTTATAAGCTTAGGGGGAGGGAAAGTGTCAATTCCCCCATGCCTGACAACAGAGGTGGGTTTTAAGGAGCTTACGAAAGGCTAGGAGGGTGGGGGCAACTCTGATATCTGGGGGGAGTTGGTTCCAAAGGGTCGGGGCCGCCACAGATAAGGCTCTTCCCCTGGGTCCCGCCAAACGACATTGTTTAGTTGACGGGACCCGGAGAAGGCCAACTCTATGGGACCTAACTGGTTGCTGGGATTCGTGCGGCAGAAGGCGGTCCCGGAGATATTCTGGTCCGGTGCCATGAAGGGCTTTATAGGTCATAACCAACACTTTGAATGTTTCCCAACCTTGGCAACTTGAAGATATCTGGACTTCCACATCCATGCCACAGGTTTGCCATCACTATGTTAGGTGTTTCCTCTCTACCTTTTTCCATTCTCATTTCCCCCCCCTCATGGATAACACTCCATTCCACTTCATCATTGACTTTTAATATACAAGTTGAACATTTCATTTACACTATTAATAACAGATTTATTACTCCTCTAAATCATACAATTACGTCAATTAAACTACTTGCATCTTTGAGCATTTGGTTCACTGATCTTTAATTACACTCCCAGGACCTGAATTGGATGTGAAAGGTGCTAAGTATCTTGATTTTAGCAAATTCATTTGCCTCCCATCTGCTGCCTGTTATGGAAACATTTTCAATATACGAAATGTATGGCGTAAACTGATAATTTTGCAACATGATCAAATAATATGGGGATTTCACCTAGACGGGGATGAAAGAAAGAGAGAAGTGAGCTGCTGTGAAGACACTGTTAATTTGAAACAATCACTTAAACAGAAAAAAACACCCCCCAAAAAACTTGGAAAATGCTTATCATGAAACGAAAATGGAAAAAATGCTGGGTGGTGTGAATTCTATGCAAATCTACTCAGAAACCAGCCCTTAAATATTCAGTGTGTACAGAGACAGTGTTTCAGATTACATAATTAAGTTAAATAATTATTCACGTTACATCAAATTCTGCCCTTAAAGTCTCATTCTTAAAACACTTCTGTAAAACAGGGTCTACATTGATATATATCAAGGTGCTAATGAAAAACCTTATTGAAAAAACAGGAAATTGAATTGGAAAAAATATTGGACATTCAAACAACAGCAACAAAAAGTATTTAGGAATTTGTGTGTTCATGGGTTAAATAAGATAATTATAATAAATTAATAGCACAAATAAAGAAAGATCTAGAAATTTTTTTAAAAATACAATTGTCTTTTATAGGAAGAAGATCAACGAATATCAACCCAGGGAGCGTCATGTGAAAAATGGTCATGTCTAGTGATGGGCAAACCGAACTGGCACAATTCGGTCCGTACCGAATTTTGCGGTGTTCGGTATTCCGAACACAAACCCGAAATTTTTTGAAACTTCGGGCAAAGTTTGGGGTCACGTTCGGCGTTCGGAGCTTTGACGTCACCCGCAGGTTGCTAAGAACGCCAAGGTGATCACTTCCTGGATTCCATGGAATCCAGGAAGTGATCACCTTGGCTTCCTTAGCAACATGCCGGTATATGTGACATCAAAGCTCTGCCCCCGGAATCTCTTCGTGGGAGGGATTCCCCAGCTCCTTCAAAGGGAGGTCTTCACGTAAAAATAAACATTGTAATTTTTATGAAAAAGGATGCCGCAGCGGCGCTGCAAGCAAAGGGCGGCCCTTTCATGTAAAAATAAACATGTTTATTTTTATGTGAAAGGACCGCCCTTTGCTTGCAGCGCCGCTGCGGCATCCTTTCCTGTAAAAATAAACATTGTTATTTTTACGTGAAGACATCCCTTTGAAGGAGCTGGGGAATCCCTCCCGCGAAGAGATTGCAGCAACCCGGCAGGTTGCTAAGGATGCCAAGGTGATCACTTTATGGATTCCATGGAATCCAGGAAGTGATCACCTTGGTGTCCTTAGCAACCTGCCGGTATACGTGACGTCAAGGCTCCGCCCACAGAATCTCTTCGTGGGATTCCCCGTTCGGGTTCGGGTTGGGTTCGGCCGAATTTTGCGTAAAGCTTGTCCGAACTTGCCGAACCCGAACACCATTGGGTTCACCCATCACTAGTCATGTCCCTTTTTTCAGTGCCATTGTTTCCAAATGTAAAATAATGTACTTGGGGAAAAGGAATCCTCAATCTGAGTATTGTATTGGCAGTTCTGTGTTAGCAAAACCTTCAGAAGAGAAAGATTTACGGGTAGCGATTTCTGAGAGTCTCAAAATGAGTGAACAGCATGGTCGGGCAGTAGGGAAAGTAAGTACAATGCATCGCTGCATAGTTAGAGGTACAACAAGCAGGGAGATTGTGGTCCCGCTGTATAGAGCATTGGTGAGACCTCATTTGGAATACTGTGTCCAGTTCAGGAGACCTCACCTACAAAAAGATATTGATAAAACTGAACGGGTCCAAAGACGGACTACAAAAATGGTGGAAGGTCTTAAGCATAAAACGTATCAGGAAAGACTTAATGAACTCAATCTGTATAGTCTGGAGGACAGAAGGGAAAGGGGGAACACGGTCGAAACATTTAAATATGTTAAAGGCTTAAATAAGGTTCAGGAGGGAAGTGTTTTTAATAGGAAAGTGAACACAAGAACAAGGGGACACAATCTGAAGTTAGTTGGGGGAAAGATCAAAAGCAACATGAGAAAATATTATTTTACTGAAAGAGTAGAAGATGCTTGGAACAAACTTCCAGCAGACGTGGTCGGTAAATCCACAGTAACTGAATTCAAACATGCCTGGGATAAACATATATCCACCCTAAGATAAAATTCAGAAAATAGTATAAGGGCAGACTAGATGGACCATGAGGTCTTTTTCTGCCATCAATCTTCTATGTTTCTATGTTTCCATTGTAATGTTCTATTACTGTACCTTCTTCTCTATTATTTCTTAGATATATTTTACTATGAATATCTCCTCTGTAACCTTCATCATGTGTTTTACTATGTGTATATAGATATATACCCACTAAAACCCTCTTTGTGTATTGGACAAAATAAATAAATAAGTAAATAATAAATAATTTTGAATAGTTGTCAGTTGAGGTCTATCTACATCTAACCATGCTGTTGGCCAGTATGAACAAAATCTGAATCTCATGCGGGTGGGCATGTGCATGTGTCAGGAACACGGAGATGTCTGCGCATTTCCATTTTTCCAACTGGGATTGAGCACTGAACTGTCTATGCAGCAGACCACCTGGGGTGGGTAGTTAATTTAACAACTGGTTCACATGAACTGGTGCAAACCGATTGAATCCAAACACAGCATCCAAACCCTTCTCAGTTCTATTCACTCCTCTGCCACAGGCTTAAATACTGAACTGATCAGCTTTCAGAAAAATCGAATAAGCAACGCATAGAAGAATCACCATAGATAAGACTAACCACCCCAATCCTGCTGAGTCGGTAATTAGACCAATTAAGCTTTTGTGCAATTTTTTTTAACGCACCCATGAATGTTGGTTAACAGAAATTGCAAAAGCAATTTAGATAATTTCATTCATGTTGTGAAGAATGGGTTGACATTTTAACGTCAACAAAGGCAGTCGGGGAAAACTGTGGAGTCCTTGGTGCTCTTCGCTTGCAGACATTTCATTACCTGGCTAGATAACATTATCAGGGTTACCTGATGATGTTACCTAGGTGGATAATAAAATGTCTGATAAGGAGCAACCAGGCTCAGAATGGACTAGATTAGATTAGATTAGATTAGATTAGATTTATATGCCGCCCCTCTCCGCAGACTCGGGGCGGCTCACAACAATGGCAAAAACAGTACATAGTAACAAATCTAATATTTAGCAATCTAATTTACAGTTTTAAGTTAAAAAGTCCATAAAAGCAACCCCAATATATATATAAAAAACAAGCACACAATCAATCATAGACCAAAACTACATGGGCAAGGGGGAGATGTTTCAATTCCCCCATGCCTGATGGCAGAGGTGGGTTTTAAGGAGTTTACGAAAGGCAAGGAGGGTGGAGGCAATCCTAATCTCTGGGGGGAGCTGGTCCCAGAGGGTCAGAGCCACCACAGAGAAGGCTCTTCCCCTGGGTCCCGCCAGACGACATTGTTTAGTCGACGGGAGCCGGAGAAGGCCAACTCTGTGGGACCTAATCGGCAGTGATGGCATATAGTAATTTGAAGAGGTGGGCAGATACTCAGAGTTGTTTTGTTTTGCCCTAAATTTTGTGCAACAAAGAACCTGCTTTAGCCACTGAGATGATCTCTGAATAAATCATCACCTATCAGTCTCATTTTTTTCCCATTAGTAAATATAAAGTTAAGAGAACTAGAGGAAGGAGACCAGTTTTCCTACAATACAGAGGTGGGTTGCTCCCAATTTGGACCCATTGTACGGAACCAGTAATAACTTGGCAGCCTGGGTCACTAGAAATGGCAGCAACCTAGGTCTGCCGCACCCCCAAACCAGCTCTTTCAGCGGCACTATATGTCAGGATCAGGGCCCTATCGGACGTAATATTCCCAATTGCAGAGAGAAGAATTGTAATCAATGTAATGACTTTAATAATCTAAAACTGCTTAGTCACGCTGAATCTACAAATTGTAATGTAATCTGATTGGTTGACAAATGTGTATATCATGATGCACCTTTGCATAGGTGTGGCTTGAAGATATTGTGGGTTAGTTTGGCTTAGTGTGGCTTGTGGTGGCTAAAGAATATCATGGCTGAAGATTTGTAGCTGAGGATTGCAACTGAGAATAGTAGATAGATATATTTATTTATTTATTTAATTTGTTTGTTTTTTCAAGTATGTATTGGTGGTATACAAAGATATAATAATATCCATATACATGATACTAGTAAAAGAGAAACATTGGGACAGGGGACGGAAGGCACTCTGGTGCACTTATGCACGCCCCTTACTGACCTCTTAGGAAGAGGGAGAAGTCAACAATGGATAGCCTAAGGGTGGCAACAACAAATCTCAACTAGCAAATGCTCTGTCCTACACATTGGGAAGAAGAATCTGAACTCCAAATACGAACTGAATAATCAAATTATCACAGATAATCCCCACTCAGTTAAAGACCTTGGTATACTAATAGCAAAAGATTTAAGTGCCAAGCCCACTGCAACAATATAGCCAAGAAGGCTTCAAGAGTTGTAAACCTAATCCTACGTAGCTTCTGCTCTGGCAAACTCACACTACTTACCAGAGCTTGCAAAACTTTTGCCAGACCCATCCTCGAATACAGCTCATCTGTTTGGAACCCATATTGCATCTCAGACATTAACACCCTTGAAAATGTCCAAAGATACTTCACCAGAAGAGCCCTTCACTCCTCCACTTGAAATAGAATACCCTATGAGACTAGACTTTCAATCCTGTGCCTAGAAAGTTTAGAACTAAGATGCCTTAAACAAGATCTAAGTATTGCCCACAACATCATATGCTGCAACGTCCTGCCTGTCTGCGACTACTTCAGCTTCAACTACAACAACACAAGAGCACACAACAGATTTAAACTTAATATTAACTGCTCCAAACTTGACTGTAAAAAATATGACTTCAGTAACCGAGTTGTCGAAGCATGGAACTCATTACTGGACTCCATAGTGTCATCCCCAAACCCCCAACACTTTACCTTTAGATTATCTATGGTTGACCTATCCAGATTCCTAAGAGGTCAGTAAGGGGCGAGTACAAGTGCACTAGAGTGCCTTCCGTCCCCTGTCCTATTGCTCTCCTATATCTCCTATACCTTTCTTGTATTCCTATATCTCTTCTTCTATTCTTTCATTGATATGTTCTATTACTATATCTTTTTTTCTATTATTTCTTAGATATATTTTACTATGAGTATCTCCTCTATAAACCTCATCATGTATTTTACTATGTGTATATAGATATACCCACTAAAACCCTCATTGTGTATTGGACAAAATAAATAAATAGATAGATAGATAGATAGATAGATAGATAGATAGATAGATAGATAGATAGATAAATAAATAAATAAATAAAAGTTTTGGAGGTTAGGTAATGATACTACAGCCTGGTAGTGAGTTTCCTGCATCAACTATTCAGTTACTAAAGTCGTATTTCCTGCAGTCCAGTTTAGAGTGGTTTACTTTAAGTCTGTATCTGTTGTATGCTTGTGTGTTATTGTGGTTGAAGCTGAAGTAGTCATTGACAGGTAGGACATTGTAGCAGATGATTTTATGGGCTGTGCTTAGATCCTGTTTATGTATCATGTATAGTATCTTCTAAAGAAATAGCTACAGTGTAAATAGTGTAGTTTTGCTAGGAAAGAAGGAAATATTTTCTTAAGAAGCTCTGCGGTACTTGTCTTCAATTATCTTCAAGACTACAGTTCCTGATATCCTGGTCTGAGGCAGACTGCCTAGCTGTTTTAGCTATCTGGATGGACTACCTTCTACAAAATATTTATTTATTTATTTATTTGTTTATTCATTCATTCATTCATTCATTCATTCATTCATTTATTTATTTATTTATTTATTTATTTATTTATTTATTTATTTATTTATTTATTCTTTGTCCAATATACAATACATATGGAAGAGAATAGACATTGAGTAATACATATAAAGATAGTAAGTAAAAAAGAAGAGAAATATATGAGAGGGAGAGAATATATATGATATATGAGATAAGGAAAGACAATTGGACAGAGGACGTTAGGCACACCAGTGCACTTATGTACGCCCCTTACTGGCCTCTTAGGAACTTGGAGAGGTCAATCGTGGATAGACTAAGGAAGAAATGTTGGGGGTTGGGGGTTGACACTATTGAGTCTGGTAATGAGTTCCACGCTTTGACAACTCGATTGTTAAAGTCATGTTTTTTACAGTCAAGTTTAGAACGGTTAATATTAAGTTTGAATCTGTTGCGTGCTCTTGTGTTGTTGCGGTTGAAGCTGAAGTAGTCATTGACCGGAAGGACATTGCAGCATATGATCTTGTGGGCAATACTTAAATCGTGTTTTAGGCGCCACAGTTCTAAGCTTTCAAGACCCAGGATAGTTAGTCTATTTTCGTAGGGTATTCTGTTTCAGGTGGAGGAGTGAAGGGCTCTTCTGGTGAAATATCTTTGGACGTTTTCGAGGGTGTTGATGTCCGAGATGTGGTATGGGTTCCAGACAGATGAGCTGTATTTGAGAATGGGTCTGGCATAAGTTTTGTAGGCTCTTGTCAGTAGTGTGAGATTGCCAGAGCAGAAGCTGTGTAGGATCAGGCTAACAACTCTGGAAGCCTTTTTGGCAATATTGTTGCAGTGGGCTTTATTATTATTATTATTATTATTATTATTATTATTATTATTATTATTATTTATTCGATTTTTATGCCACCCTTCTCCTTAGACTCATGGCGGCTTACAACATGTTAGCAATAGCACTTTTGAACAGAGCCAGCATATAGCCCCCACAATCCGGGTCCTCATTTTACCCACCTCGTAAGGATGGAAGGCTGAGTCAACCTTGAGCCGGTGATGAGATTTGAACCGCTGACCTGCAGATCTACAGTCAGCTTCAGTGGCCTGCAGTACAGCACTCTACCTGCTGTGCCACCCTGGCTCTCTTTAGCACTTAGGTCATTTGATATTAGTATGAGTAAAAGACTATTCCAACACTATAGGCACTGCCACCTTGGGGGGGGGGGTTCTCCATTTTTGAAGTGGCACATTAAAGAGCAAACCAGCAGTGAAGAAAACCCCTGGTACAGTATTTCTCATACTGGAAATAAGAGCCTGTAAAATCTCCCCCCACCCACCCACTAGCAGGTTTTAGAATTTGCTAATTTTGATGTTTCCAGAAATTCATCAGATTATTTCTGGCACCTTTTAGTCACATCCTGTATACTAGTCACACGGAATGACACATTGGTGCAGCTTAAGGGAATCCATCAGAGAATCACTAGACAGCCGCAGATGTATCTCCAGATATGCACAGATATTAGCAAGGGACGTGACATTCTGTTTTTAATCATGGATGCTATTTGTTATCCCGAGTCCTCTGATATACCAGCATGACAGAAAGTGTATTTCCATCCTATTGGCTTCTTTACCTTCCACAAATGAATTCAGAGAAAGATAATTTTGTGGCCTTCTGAGATTAGGGCAAGACGTGCTGCATAACACCTGATATGGGATGAAGCCAATTCCTGTTCTTCATTGTCTTTGGTGTGAGTAATGTCTCCTGAACTATAATAATTCATTGTGTTGCTTAATGACTGGACTAGACAGCCAGGGTAACACAAATAGATGAAAACACTGGTAAAATATCTTTAACTTCCCAAAACAGCTACTTTAAGGTCTTGAATCCTTAATGATGTTCACTACTTGAGTCAATTTTTCTCATCTGAAAACATATGCACCAACCTTTCTCACACTGAGAGCATGTGCACCAAAGACAAATTCCTTGTTTGTCCAAATCACACTTGGCCAATAAAGAATTCTATTCTATTCTATTCTATTCTATTCTATTCTATTCTATTCTATTCTATTCTATTCTATTCTATTCTATTCTATTCCATTCCATTCCATTCTATTCTATTCTTTCTCATTATTTGTTTGTTTGTTTGTTTATTCCTAGTATATAGTGTGGGGTTGGAGATTTCGTTTGAATGTAGCAAATAGATTGGGTGATTATGTTTCAGTGATCTGATTGGTTGGTGTATTTACGAAAACAAATATATATATATTTACGAAAACAAATATATATATATATATACACACACACATACGTACATACATAGTAAAATATGTGATGAAGGTTATAGAGGGGATACTCATAGTAAAATATATCTAAGAAAGAATAGAAAAGAAGATATAGTAATAGAACATATCAATGAAAGAATAGAAGAAGAGATATAGGAATAGAAGAAAGGAATAGGAGATATAGGAGAGCAATAGGACGGGACGGAAGGCACTCTAGTGCAATTGTACTCGCCCCTTACTGACCTCTTAGGAATCTGGATAGGTCAACCGTAGATAATCTAAGGGTAAATTGTTGGGGGTTTGGGGATGACACTATGGAGTAATGAGTCCCACGCTTCGACAACTCGGTTACTGAAGTCATATTTTTTACAGTCAAGTTTGGAGCGGTTAATATTAAGTTTCAATCTGTTGTGTGCTCTTGTGCTGTTGTGGTTGAAGCTGAAGTAGTCGCCGACAGGCAGGACGTTGCAGCAGATGATCTTTTGGGCAACACTTAGATCTTGTTTAAGGCATCTTAGTTCTAGGCTTTCTAGGCTCAGGATTGAAAGTCTAGTCTCGTAGGATGTTCTATGATTATTCTCATAGACCTTGTGTGGGCAAGAAAAAGTTGGCCTTGCCAGCACAGTGTCCTTCTAATCCATTTTGAAAGGATCTACCGTTGTTTTCTCTCATCCTGTTTTTATGCTATTTAGTCTCTCCGATTTGCTCTTTTCTAAATTCCTGCTAATAAGGCCTCCGTTGCTCCTGTCTAGTGAAATCTGAGCATTTTCCTTCATCCTTTCCAAACATCTGTAGCCTCCAAGAACTGCAGCCATGAAATCTTAGATGTATACTTCCTATTTCCTAAGTCGATTTTCTTGTGTGCAAAATACATTAAGGGGGCTGTGAGCCTTGTGCCTTTGATACAGCAGGTTTGAAACAAAAGGGTTTCCTCTCTTGGATGCATTCCAAGACTCTCCAGACAATCCTACTATGTTTTCCTTGGATACCTCTTGTTTAAAAGCTGCCCACAAAAACTGAAGAACGGTGAGGGGGTGTTTCGAATGTTTCTAGATCCGTTTTCAACTTCGATGTTTAAAATCCTGCTTGAAGTGGAAAATAACATAAGTAACATTGGCAAAGGAAAATGTGCATGCTTTGTGATTTGTATTTCGCCGTTTTCTGAATATGCTGGAATAACATTTGAGTTGTTTTATGATGTGTAGGAGTGACTCCTTGGGATCTTACTGGACTTCTATGCATGGGGAAGGAATGAGACATTCACAAATGTTGAGACAGATTGATTGAGCCGACAATGTTCCAACTAATTTCTGGATTACAATTTATTATTTCTAATAGATTCGTTTGAGGGGGAAAGAAAAGAAAGACAATGGGATAAATGTTTGTCCTGCAGGCCAAAATATTAATCATTGAAGAATAAAGAAACCCTGTAAGACTGGAATAGTATTCACCGAACTATCATGGTAAAACATTTACACTGACTATATCTGTGGTCTTAAAAATACAAATTTAAAACAAATAGAGACATGTAGAACTATGTACCCTAGAGGCAACAATAGGAAGTTAAAAAAAAAATCTGAATTATAATTGTTGCAGGATGATAAAATATTGATATTGTAGGCACAAAATGCAAGGTTTGGATTGCATGGATGAAGCAAAGCTTCCATTTTAATTTTCTAAAAATAATTCCCCCCCAAATGCTGTAGAAATATTGTCTTGAAGGGTCAGAATGTAGCAATAGCAATAGCAATAATGTTAAGGTTTATATACCTGTGCTGACAAACTAAAGCAGTAGTTCTCAACCTTTCTAATGCCGCAACCCCCTAATACAGTTCCTCATGTTGTGGTGACCCCCAACCATAAGTCTAGCACCAATTCTCCCAACAGAGCTAGTCCCATTTTAGGTATGAAAATCACCTGGGTACCTTTGTGCCAATCACCAGGAGAATGTGAGTTCTAGTCCTAAATTAGGCATTAAAAACCAACTGGGGGATTTGGGGTTCTCTCTCAGCTCAATGCACTTCATAGGATCGTTCTGTGAAAAATAGGAGAAGGAATGGGTATAATTGCCACCTTGAATTTCCTAGAAAAATAATAAAGAGAGCGTAAAGATCAAACAAATTATAAATATAGATGAATATAGCGGCTTGCCAAATATAAAATAATATGTCAACCTTATTCTTTTATATAATTAGACTGTCTTTTTGGTAAAATATTCAGATGAATTTCTCTGCTACGAACATAAAATGGAGTTTTGTTAAATAGTTAAATATAACAATCGGAAAATTGCAAATTCTGTCAAGCAGCAGAGAAGAAACCTCTCCCCACCCCCCTAGAAATGGGCTAATTGCCTGATGGAATAATGCGGAGTTGTGCAAAGCTTCAGTGAAAAATTTTAATTCAAAGACATTTTGAGCAAATCACCCCTTTAAGTGGGATCTTTGAACTGAATCACCAATGATGTGACAAACTGAATTGGATGCTTTTGCATCTGTTCGATGCTTTAATGGGGATTGCGCCTATGTACTATATTCATCAGATGGAATGGATGGTTAGAATCAGGTTGATCTAATTCAATATTCAACCGAATAATTCCGCCTAATTTGAAAACCTGGTACAATTCGGGAGGCTTTTAGAAGCTCTGTGAAAATTTGCATGGAGTCCCTGAAGCTTTTCCAAGTCGTCTGAAGCTTTCAAAGGTTCTGTAAAGCTGTTTTGTTTTGTTTTGTTTTGTTTTGTTTTGTTTTGTTTTGTTTTGTTTTGTTTTGTTTTGTTTTGTTTTGTTTTGTTTTGTTTTGTTTTGTTTTGTTTTGTTTTGTTTTGTTTTGTTTTGTTTTGTTTTGTTTTGTTTTGTTTTGTTTTGTTTTGTTTTGTTTTGTTTTGTTTTGTTTTGTTTTGTTTTGTTTTGTTTTGTTTTGTTTTGTTTTGTTTTGTTTTTATTTAGCTGGTTGGTTAGTTAGTTAGTTAGTTAGTTAGTTAGTTAGTTAGTTAGTTCGTTTGTTAGTTCGTTAGTTAGTTAGTCCAATACACAATAATACACAATTAAGGTAATAGAGGACACCTTCGAGGAAATAGAATTAGAGAAAGAATAGAAGAGAGAGTATAGGATAAATAATCAATGAGAGAATAGAAGAAAGATATAGGGATAGAAGAGAAGATATATGCGATATAGGAGCGATCAAGGTTTTGAAAGCAACCTCATAAAGTTTCTTTGGAGCCTTCGAAGGCTTCCAACATCGTTCTAGACTTCTAGAGCCTTTGGAAATCCTATGTGACATGGAAAGACTTTGGATGCTCCATGCAAAGCCACACAGCTTTCAAAGTTTCCTGTAGCCCACATGAACAAGCTCCAGGAAAGAAGATGGTCAGACCACACCTGAAATATTGCATTCAGTTCTGGTTACTACACTTCAAAAGAGACATTGAAATTCTGGAAAAGGTACAGAAAAGAGCAACCAAAATGATTAGGAGACTAGAAATCAAGACATATTAAGAGAGATTGCTGGAACTGGGCATGGATAACCTTGAGAAAAGAAGGGCCAGGGGGGACATGATAGCAGTATACAGGTACTTGAGGGGTTGCCACAGAGAGGAGGGGGTCATGCTATTTTTCAGAGCACCACAGCCCCAGACAAGGAACAACGGATGGAAGCTGACCAAGGAGAGATTCAACTTGGAAATAAGGAAGAACTTTCTGACAATCAGAGCGATCAACCAGTGGAACGACCTGCCAGCAGAGGTTGTGAAAGCCCCAACTCTGGACATTTTAAAGAGGAGATTGGACTGCCATCTGGCTGGGGATGTGTAGGATTTTCTGCTTGAGCAGGGGGTTGGACTTGATGACCTGTAGGATCCCTTTCAACTCTAATTAAATAGATAGATAGATAGATAGATAGATAGATAGATAGATAGATAGATAGATAGATGGATGATAGGTAGGTAGGTAGATAGATAGATAGATAGATAGATGATAGGTAGGTAGGTAGATAGATAGATAGATAGATAGAGATGATAGATAGATAGATAGATAGATAGATAGATGATAGATAGATAGAAGATAGATAGATAGATAGATAGATAGATAGATAGATGATAGGTAGGTAGGTAGGTAGGTAGATAGATAGATAGATAGGATAGATAGATAGATAGATATAGATGATAGATAGATAGATAGATGATAGATAGATTGAAGATATATATATATATATAGATAGATAGATAGATAGATAGATAGATAGATAGATAGATAGATAGATAGATGATAGATAGATAGATAGAAGATATAGATAGATAGATAGATAGATAGATAGATAGATAGATAGATAGATAGATAGATAGATAGATGATAGACAGACAGACAGATAGATATAGAATGATAGATAGACAGTGAAGAAGCCACACTGGTTTCTCCACAACATGAGAAAAATGTGTGAGAGAAAGTGGCACATGGCAGATTCTCGTGATGGAAGATCAAAAGGATTTAGGTCCCTGAGCTGGGAATGAACTCCTTGAAGAGGAAGTTCCTTTTAACTTTCAAAAGCACAGCACAGAGGTAAACCCATGAAAAGGTAGGCTATAAAACATTGTCCCTAAGGCCCCATATTTATACAAAAAAGATGTGTGTGCTTGCAAAGGAAGTGCATGGTTTGTGGACGAGGTGTGTACTGGTGTGTGTTTGTGTTATTCTAATGGTCTGTCAGTCAGTAATGTGTTCCTACAGGTACGGTCAGGTACGCAGAACCAGTAGAAAAAATTTGATATTTTTTTTCTTTTTTTCCCTTCTCGGCTCTGGGAATGTTTTTCCTATTGCAGTAAATGAGGTTGAATGTGTTTAATTTTACAAGAGCTGTGTGTGTTTGTGTGTGTACATACACATACAGTTTATATAGTAGATAGAAACATAGAAGATTGACAGCATGTCAATCAAGATAATGTATATTTTTTGTGCCTGTGTGTAATATGTATGTACATATATGGCATATATACATAGAATTAAGTAGTATATTTTGGATGTTCAGTAATAGTAAATAGAGAGAGAAATTGTATTTCTTTGAGGCGAGGTGAGGCCAGGCACCCTAACCCTAACCTTTGATGTGAGTGACATCAAGTTGGCCATCTTTAAGCCAGTCACATGACCTTTAAGTCATTTCCCCGGTCACATGATTGTCACACCACTCTCACTTGGTCACATGGCCAGCAAGCCACACCCACAAAATAAGCCATGCCCACAGTGTGGTAGTAAAAAAAAATTTCAGCCCTGCACTGCTGTCAGTTCATCAGAAGTACTGTTTAGTATTTGTTTGTGTGTTAATTCTTCCCTGTACCAGTTTTGGGCTTGGGTTATATATTTTTTTGAATGCTCATGGAATTAAGTGTTTTTGAGGTTTCCTTTTGTTAATTTTCTCCAGCCTGATGGTTTTGCATCGAGTGACGATTAGTCTTGCAATGTACTATTTGTTTTTGAATGGCTTTTGCAACAGTGCTTTCCAATAATTACCGGAAGGTTAAATTTGGATTGTTGTTATTATTATTTTTTAATAAGGACTTTCTTATGGGAATAAAAGGAACAAAATGAAAAATTAATCTGACACTCAGAAGTGCTGGTGGTGGGGGCAATCACATTATTCCTCATGGTTCATGCACCTTGGAGAATAACATGAGGTGGTATTTAGAAACATAGAAACATAGAAGACTGACGGCAGAAAAAGACCTCATGGTCCATCTAGTCTGCCCTTATACTATTTCCTGTATTTTATCTTACAATGGATCTATGTTTATCCCAGGCATGTTTAAATTCAGTTACTGTGGATTTACCAACCACGTCTCCTGGAAGTTTGTTCCAAGCATCTACTACTCTTTCAGTAAAATAATATTTTCTCACCTTACTTCTAATCTTTCCCCCAACTAACTTCAGATTGTGTCCCCTTGTTCTTGTGTTCACTTTCCTATTAAAAACACTTCTCTCCTGAACCTTATTTAACCATTTAACATATTTAAATGTCTCGATCATGTCCACCCTTTCCCTCCAGACCACACAAATTGAGTTCATTAAGTCTTTCCTGATAAGTTTTATGCTTAAGACCTTCCACCATTTTTGTAGCCTGTCTTTGGACCCATTCGATTTTATCAATATCTTAGATGCGGTCTTCAGAATTGAACACAGTATTCCAAATGTTGTCTCGCCAGCACTCTATACAGCGGGATCACAATCTCCCTCTTCCTGCTTGTTATACCTCTATCTATGCAGCCAAGTATTCTACTTGCTTTCCCTACCGCCTGACTGCACTGTTCACCCATTTGGAGACTGTCAGAAATCACTACCCCCTAAATCCTTCTCTTCTGAAGTTTTTGCTAGCACAGAACTGCCAATACAATACTCAGATTGAGGATTCCTTTTGCCCAAGTGCATTATTTTACATTTGGAAACATTAAACTGCAGTTTCCATTGCTTTGACCACTTATCTAGTAAAGCTAAATCATTTGCCATATTACAGACACCTCCAGAAACATCCTATTGGTGTCCTCTTGTACTTCTTTCCAAAAATTCTGCACTACCAGGCATTCCCAAAACATATGCATAAATATCCCTTTATCTTCACACCTGTGCCAACAAGTCTGGTTGTGATTATTGAGCGAAGGGTTCCCGTGGGTGCCTTGAGGTGGGACTACCACAACCTATGAACAAAATACCAGTCCTAAATACAGTTGTCAATGGAGAACTATGTGCAATCTTAATTTGAATCCCTTCCTCCCCGGGGCTGCAACATGAGGCTCAGATTTTGCCCCTAAATGTAAAATAATAATAATAATTTAGTTAACTAACACTTAGCATTGCTTTAAAACCCATCAAGATTGGTTTCTCCACCCACTGCATATCTGTTCTTTTAAAAGCCCCCTGAATTCCAAAAGGAACATCTGAAACTTTTTTGGAGTCCTAGATGGGATTTTTAACACATTGTCTAGGTTTGCCCTTTGACAAGCAACAATGGGGATATTTCATTTTTGTTTTTGTTAGCTACTGCCAGAAAAGCTAAATTCTTAAGCCAATTTGCAACCAGAACTGCAGTTAGTTTACTGTTTTAAGATACGCCGTCTAGTTCACTGGCGGATAGAATCTTTTGTGTGGTTCCCTAGAGTTCTCTGAAACCTTACCATTAAATTTTGTTAGCACGTTGATTTATTAACCTTTGGATAGGGTTACTATTCCTTGAAAAGAATTAACCTGTCTTCCCAATGAAGCTTTGAAAATACGACTTTGCTCTACCTTAGAGAAGGGCCACTATAGAAAGTGGCTTGATAGCTTCTTCTCTATTTTCACATTAACGATCCCAACTCTTAAGAAAACAGCCATTGTTTCTGTTATTATACTTACGATTGTGGTGAACTGAGTCAAATGTAGCGGAATTTTTTTAATAGTGTGAACAAAACGAAGATTTAAACCAGTCTTTGCCAATTTGGCATTTCTCAGCTTGAAGCTTTCAGGATGTGAAGGCGTTACAGTTTCCAGATGGTTCGTGTCATGAAGATTAGAATTTCCAGAGGTTGTAGTCCCAACATAACTAGAAAATCCTAGTTTCGGGAAAGGTGGCTTAGATAGCATTGTTCCAATATCTAAATGGCTGCTAGAACATAAGAACATAAGAAGAACCATGCTGAATCAAGCCAAAGTCCATTGGGTCCAGCATTCTGTGTCACACAGTGGCCCACCAATTGTACATGGGGATCTTGAGCAGAAAGAAAAGGCAAAACCCTCCCTTTCCCTTGACCCCCAACAAATTCAATTCAATTCAATTTATTAGATTTGTATGCCACCCCTCTCCGAAGACTCAGGGCGGCTCACAACAATAATAAAAACAATATTCCAGCAAAAACCCTATCATTTAAAACCCTATCATTTAAAAAAGCAAACAACATATACATACCCAAACATAAATGTAAAAAAGCCTGGGAGGAAAGGTGTCTCAACTCCCCCATGCCTGGTGGTATAGATGGGTCTTGAGTAATTTACGAAAGACAAAGAATGTGGGGGCAGTTCTAATCTCCGGGGGAAGTTGATTCCAGAGGGCCGGGGCTGCCACAGAGAAGGCTCTTCCCCTGGGGCCCGCCAAACGACATTGTTTGGTCGACGGGACCCGGAGAAGGTCAACTCTGTGGGACCTTATCGGTCGCTGGGATTCGTGTAGTAGCAGGCGGTTCTGGAGGTACTCTGGTCCAATGCCATGCAGGGCTTTAAAGGTCATAACCAACACTGGTACCCAAGGGAACGCTGCCTGCCTCAACCAACATAAAGGCGGCACATGGACATCCCTTTCAATAACCACTGATATACTTGGCATCCATGAATCTGTCTAACCCTGCCTTGAAGCTATCAAGGCTGACAGCTGTCATGACCTCTTCTGGAAGTGAATTCCATAAACCAAGGACCCTGTGGGTGAAGAGATATTTCCCTTGATTTGTCCTCACTTTCTTACCTATGAGCTTTAGGGAGTGGCCCCTCATCCTAGTATTGTGTGATGGAGAAAGTATTTTTTTCTCTAGCCACCTTTTCTATCCCATGCATGATTTTATATACTTACATACTTTATATACCTACTCAAAAAAGAAAGGTCAATCTATTCTCAAAGCATCTGGAGGCAAAACAAGGAGGAAAAATGAATGGAAACCAATGAAGGAGAGAACCAACCTAGAACCAAGAATCTGGCTCCTCATTCTACCCACCTCAGAAGGGCTGAGTCAACCTTGATCCTGATGAGATTCAAACTGCCCAAAATTACAGGCAGACGGCAGTCAGCAGAAGTAGCCTGCAGTACTGCGCTCCAACCACTGCACCGCCATGGCTCATAGCAATAAATTACAATTGCTATTAATCAGTGGAACTACCTGCCTCCAGAGGTTGTGGGTGCTCCAACACTGGAAGTTTTAAGAAGAGATTGGACAACCGTTCGTCTGAAATGGTATAGTTTCCTATTTGAAGAAGGGGTTGGATTAAAAGACCTCCAAGATCCATTTCCAACTCTGTTGTTCCGTGATTCTTGCTGTGGAACACATAATGCAGTTCAATAGCCTAGCAGAGAAAATGACTGCAATTTCAAAGCCAGTAAGGTCACCAAAACCCAATTTCCAGCAAACAGTAAATAGGGGATCGAGAAGCTTGTATTGTGGAGCTATATTCTGCTAAACTCTATGGCATTTTGTTCCACAGAGACATATGTTCCTTCCCATTGTATAAATCGCAAACTCTGAAGCTGTAGGAGGTGCGAATCCAAGAATAAATCTTCAGGATGTCATGATTCCCTAACCATAATGGGCAGCTGCACGGTAGATGGAAAGTTACGGCTTTCCTCTTTGTCCCTTCTTTATCTATTATTCTGCCTGCTCTTGGCCCTGAGCTTGCTAAAATGAGACCTCATACTTCATATCACCATGGTGTTATGCCGGGCCCTTCACTAATAACCCCCAGTGAGTTAGGAATGAAAATTCAAACACACACACACCATCACAGAAGGAAAGAAAATCAATTCAATTCAATTTATGAGATTTGTATGCCGCCCCTCTCCGAAGACTCAGGGCGGCTCACAACAATAATAAAAACAATATTCCAGCGAAAACAAATCTAATATTAAAAAGCACATAAAACCCTATCATATTTAAAAAAAGCAAACAACATAAACATACCCAAACATAAATATAAAAAAGCCTGGGGGAAAGGTGTCTCAACTCCCCCATGCCTGGTGGTATAGATGGGTCTTGAGTAATTTACGAAAGACAAGGAGTGTGGGGGCAGTTCTAATCTCCGGGGGGAGTTGATTCCAGAGGGCCAGGGCTGCCACAGAGAAGGCTCTTCCCCTGGGGCCCGCCAAATGACATTGTTTGGTCAACGGGACCCAGAGAAGGCCAACTCTGTGGGACCTTATCGGTCGCTGGGATTCGTGCGGTAGCAGGCGGTTCTGGAAGTAAGTTTATCCAAACAGTTTTGTGAGGACACACTCTAAAAAGAACCAAATTTCTCTCACCCAGATAACAGTCCAGAAATGTGGCTAAAGAGAAAACAAATGAGCAATTAAGCCAGCTTTGAATCTTCACAGCCACCCCCTTCAATGAGTCCACAAGAGTTATTTAACTGTGAAGTGTCCAAAAGTCAGTAGAAGTCCTGGAATAATCCAAACAGTAGCAATGGTCTTTCTCTAATGGATAAATGCCCATACGCACATTCCCCAATGCCCGTAATTTATCACCAAACACATTAACCTAATTGCCTCTGCAACAGGTGTTCTCCCTTATCTTCGACGATGCCTGCACAGCTGATCCCTTCTTGCCATGAGCCTGCGCACACAGGCATCCACAAGCAGATCCTGCTCCGACTCGGACGTCTCACTAATGGGAGCATTAACTGATGGGCTGGCTGCACCCATCTCTCTCCCCCACTGTCTGACCTTGGCAGTGAATCTTCACTATCAGAATCTGCTGGCAATAACACACATCTCTGTGAACCCGAGAATTCCCCTGAAGCAACATCTACATTCCCTGTTGCAGAAGCTGGCCCAGAGCCAACCACAACACACAGCAGCGAGGATCACCTTTGTCCAATTTTGGAAAGATTCAGGAACACCCACCCACCCAAAAAAAGCACAATAATTAGCAAAATTTATGAATGCACTGAGATGGATATGCTAACAATTGACTTGCGAGGCCAGAAAGAGTATTTTGAAATATGGAATAGATGGTACCACTGGATCGAGCATAGAAAAACAAAAGTAAAAATAAAGAGTTAAAATAGAAGCATAGCATGTAAATGTGTATACAGAAAAGTATAAGCATTTTAGCTATTGTAATAATATAACATCAGTACAATATGTCCAAATATATAAAATGTGAAGTAACTCAAAAAAAAGAAGATGCAATAATGTAACAATGCACAATCACTTATTGTATTTATTGCATTTATTGTATTATTGATTTTGTAAAGGGGACTGAAAATTAATAAACCCCATTAATTCTAAAAATAAAAATAAAAGCGAGGCCATGTCTTTCTTTCCAGACACACAAGCATCAGTGTATATGCTTTACCAATAATAATAATGCTTAGACTTATATATCTGTTCGTAGTGCTTTAAAACACTTAAAAAATTAAGTCACCATCGCTATAAATCTCGTGTGTGGATGGAAGCATGAAGTGCTCAAAAATCTCCCAGTAGACACAAGGAAGCACAGTGGACCAACACCAGCAGATGACATGGCTCCCCAAATCAACACACTCTGGAAATGTTACACTGGTCCTCAAGCATCTTACAGTGTGTGCCTCTACATCCTTCCTAACCTTCCTTCCTTCCTTTCTTCCTTCCTTCCCCCTAGTTTCCCCTCCTTCCCTCCCCCTTCCTAATCCTTTCTTCCTTCCTTCCCCCTAGTTTCCCCTCCTTCCCTCCCCATTCCTAATCCTTTCTTCCTTCCTTCTCCCTAGTTTCCCCTCCTTCCCTCCCCCTTCCTAATCCTTTCTTCCTTCCTTCTCCCTAGTTTCCCCTCCTTCCCTCCCCCTTCCTAATCCTTTCTTCCTTCCTTCCCCCTAGTTTCCCCTCCTTCCCTCCCCCTTCCTAATCCTTTCTTCCTTCCTTCTCCCTAGTTTCCCCTCCTTCCTTCCCCCTTCCTAATCCTTTCTTCCTTCCTTCCCCCTAGTTTCCCCTCCTTCCCTCCCCCTTCCTAATCCTTTCTTCCTTCCTTCCCCCTAGTTTCCCCTCCTTCCCTCCCCCTTCCTAATCCTTCCTTTCTTCCCTCCCTCCCTCCCAGATCAATTCCCAGACTTGATGCAATGAACTGGCTGTGTATTGAAAACGTATTGAAAATACTTTTTGACAGGATTCTTGTTATACTCAAAAGGCTGGGCTGCAATGTTTAAGTATGTAATATTTTTGACAGGATGCCATAATGGAATTGGAAGCTGATTTTTTTTTAAAAACTTGTTTAGGCTGTTCTGTTTTTAGAAGGACAAAGCATGGAAGGGAAGGAAAAGGAAAGGAGAGGAGGGGAGGGGAAGGGAAAGAAAGGGAGAGAAGGAAAAGGAAAGGAGGGGAGGGGAAGGAAGGAAAGGAAATGAAGAAGAGGAAAGGAGAGGAAAGAAAGAAGAGGAAAGGAAAGGAAGAAGCGGACAGGAGGGGAAGGGAAGGGAAAGAAAGGGAGGGAAGGAAAAGGGAAGGAAAGGGAGGGAAAGTAAAAGAAAAGAAAGGGAAGGAAGGAAAGGAAAGGAAAGAAAGAAGAGGAAAGGAAAGGAAGAAGAGGAGAGGAGGGGAAGGGAAAGGAAAGAAAGGGAAGGAAGGAAATTAGCTAGAGAAATTAGTGAAATACGAAGATCTAAAAATCGAGCTGCAACGACTCTGGCAGTGAAAGTGGTCCCAGTGGTACTTGGCACGCTGGGTGCAGTGCTAAAGGATCTCAGCGGACATTTGAAAACCATCGGAATTGACAAAATCTCCATCTGTCAATTGCAAAAGGCCGCTTTACTGGGATCGGCAAACTGCTACATCACGCAGTCCTAGGTGCTTGGGAAGTGCCCGACTGGTGATGAAATACGAAATCCAGCATAGTGATCTCATTTGCTGTGTTGTATTGAAATAATAATAATAATAATAATAATAATAATAATAATAATAATAATAATAATAATAATAATAATAATAATAATAATAATAATAATGTTAGAAAGTAAAAAGGTCAAGTGTAGAGTTATATCAATAAGTCGTAGTTATCTTGTGGGGTTATAAACCAGTTAATGTTTCAAAACGGTTAAAGAAAATATGTTGCAAGAGTTTATCTTCAAGGTCAAGTTAATTATAATTGGTATTTTTTTCTGTAATTATTTTCACCGCCCTCTTTTTGACTCGTATACACTATACACATCCTCAATGGAAGGCAGGTTGGCAGCAATTGTTTTTTCTGCAGTTCTGATTCTCCTCCAAAGTTGGGCTGCAAATCCAGGAGGGAAGTGTTTTTAATAGGAAAGTGAACACAAGAACAACGGGACACAATCTGAAGTTAGTTGGGGGAAAGATCAAAAGCAACGTGAGAAAATATTATTTTACTGAAAGATTAGTAGATGCTTGGAACAAACTTCCAGCCGACGTGGTTGGTAAATCCACAGTAACTGAATTTAAACATGCCTGGGATAAACATATATGCATCCTAAGAAAGAAAATAGTATAAGGGCAGACTAGATGGATCATGAGGTCTTTTTCTGCGGTCAGTCTTCTTATGTTTCTATGTTTCTAAACCAGACAGTTACAGAGGTGCAGATGACAGACTCAATAATTCCTCTGCAGAACAGTATCAGCAGCTTCTTGGGCAGTTTGAGCTCAGTTTTAGTCCGCATGTCATTTCAAGTAAGTGCATTTGTGTGTAAATATGAAGCACGCAGATTTCTCTCCTAGCCCAAATTTTGTTCCCTTTGGATTCCTTGGAAAATAATCCAATAACTCTTTATAGAGAGAGCACTTGAATACATTAGTTCTGGTCTATTTTTGATACTTCTATTACACATTTAGACTCCTGCTGAAGAATGTCTCATGTGAATTAAAGACTCCTGTAAGTAAAAGAAATGGATATAGATTTTTTTCTCATCGGCATTATAAATTTCTGCTTGTTCTTGAAAAAATATTTCTCTTTATGATAGAAGATAATGGCATCTTCTTTGAATGCTAGGCACAATTTTGCTTTAGCCATTATTATTGCAGTTGTTACTGTTATATCATATTCTTTCACCATGTGACGCGACTGGATAACAAATTGGAGGAAAAAAATGATTGTGGTTGACCGGGTTGAGGGAAGTTGTCTAAAGCAGAGGTCCCCAACCTTTTTTGCACCAGGGACCGGCTTTAAGCTAGACCAGTTTTCCATGGCCCGGTGGGGGGGGGGGGAGCTAGCTGTCAGCGGCGCCGTAAAAGGGGCGATCAAGAGAGGAATGGGTGAATGAATGGACGGAGGGTGGGAAGGAAGGAAGGAAAGAGGGAAGGGGACAGGAACAAAAGAAGGGTGCAAAGGAAGCAAGGAAAGGTGTGAAAGGGGAGAGTAAGAGAGGAAGGAGTGAAAGAAGGGAATGAGGGAGGAAAGAAGGGAGGAAGGAAAAGGAAAGCAAGAAATGGAGGGAGGAAAGGAAGGAAAGAAAGAAAGAAAGAAAGAAAGAAAGGGGGAAGGGACAGGAACAGAGGAAGGAAGCAAGGAAACTTATGAAAGGGGAGAGTAAGGGAAGAAGGTAGGAAGGAGAAAGAAAAGAAGAAATAGAGGAAGGGAAGGTAAAAGAGAGAAAGAAAAAGAGCAAGAAAGAAAGCAAGAAAGAGAAAGAAAGAAAGGCAACTTCAAAGAAAGGCTCACTGAGCATCTCTCACTCTCTCTCTCTTTCTATCCCTCTTTCTTTCTTTCTCTTCCTTTCTCTCTCTCCTCTTCCTTTATCTCCTCTCTCTCTCCCTCTCTCTTTCTCTCCCCCCTCTCTCCCCTTTCCCTCTCTCTTTCTCTCTCTCCCTCTCTTGCTATCTCTCCCCCCTTTCCCTCTCTCTTTCTCTCTCTCCCTCTCTTGCTATCTCTCCCCCCCTCTCCCTCTCTCTTTCTCCCTCTCCTTCTCTCTCTCTCCCCCTCTTTCTCTCTCTTCTTCTCACTTTCTCTCTCTTGTTTTCTTTCTGTCTCTTTTGCTTTCTCTCTCTCTCACTCTTTCTTGTTTTCTTTCTCACGCTCTTTCTCTCACTCTCTCTTTCTCACTTTCTCTCTATCTTGCTGTCTGTTGCTATCACTCACTCTTGTTCTCCGTTCTTCTCAGCGGTGACGCGCGCACGCCCTGCCCGCCTCACCTTTGCGAGAGCACTTTCGCCCCGGGCTCTCAGCAAGGGGGTTTGCAGAAGAGTTGGGGCCGGCGAAGGTGATATTCAATGTCGGGGGCGCACAGGCGGTTGCACGCGCTCCCTATCTCCCTGCTAGCCCACTCGGAATATTCAAAATAAGAAAAGCCTTCGCCGGCAAAGGTTTTTCTTATTTTGAATACTCCGAGTGGGCTAGCAGGGAGATAGGGAGCGCGTGCAACCGCCCGTGCGCCCCCGACATTGAAGACCTCCGCTGAGAAAAGCCTTTGCCGGCATTTCCTCTCGGCGTCAAGGAGGCGCAGCGGTGGGCGGAGAGAGGGAAGGGGGGGGGCAGCGGCGTCCCTCCTGGCCTTGGCGGGCCGCCCAACCCTCCCCACCTCCTGCAAACGCGGCGGGCGGCGGGGGGGAGAGCGAGGAGCCGGTTCCGGCGGGCGCGGGGCTTGGCTGGCTGGCGGGGGGAGCGCCGCTGGTGGTGCGGAAAGGCCGAGGGGGCCCTGGCGCCGCGGACCGGCTGAAAAGCCCCAACGGCCCGGTCCCGGTCCGCGGACCGGCGGTTGGGGACCTCTGGTCTAAAGTGAAGACATTAGTTATAGTAAATTACTACAATATCTGGAGTGGAGTAGAGTGGACTGGAGTGGAGTAGAGTAGGGTAGGGTACAATAGAGTATTGGAGGGTATCAGAAAATAGAGTGGAGTGGAGTGGAGTGGAATGGAAGAATAGAATAGAATAGAATGGAATGGAATAAATAGAATAGAATGGAATGGAATAATAGAATAGAATAGATTGCAATAGAAGGCAATAGAATGCAATAGAATGCAATAGAAGGCAATAGAAGGCAATAGAATAGAATAGAATAGAAACATAGAAACATAGAAGACTGACGGCAGAAAAAGACCTCATGGTCCATCGAGTCTGCCCTTATACTATTTCCTGTATTTTATCTTAGGATGGATATATGCTTATTCCAGGCATGTTTAAATTCAGTTACTGTGCATTTATCTACCACGTCTGCTGGAAGTTTGTTCCAAGGATCTACTACTCTTTCAGTGAAATAATATTTTCTCACGTTGCTTTTGATCTTTCCCCCAACTAACTTCAGATTGTGTCCCCTTGTTCTTGTGTTCACTTTCCTATTAAAAACACTTCCCTCCTGAACCTTATTTAACCCTTTAACATATTTAAATGTTTCGATCATGTCCCCCCTTTTCCTTCTGTCCTCCAGACTATACAGATTGAGTTCATGAAGTCTTTCCTGATACGTTTTATGCTTAAGACCTTCCACCATTCTTGTAGCCCGTCTTTGGACCCGTTCAATTTTGTCAGTATCTTTATTGCTAGAAACATATTAATGTCCAAGTGGGAAGTTTATAGGTAGAATAGAATAGAATAGAATTTTTATTGGCCAAGTGTGATTGGACACACAAGGAATTTGTCTTGGTGCATATGCTCTCAACGTACATAAAATAAAATATACATTTGTCAAGAATCATGTGGTACAACACTTAATGATTGTCATAGGGGTCAAATAAGCAATGAAGAAGCAATATTAATAAAAATCTTAGGATATACGCAACAAGTTACAGTCATACAGTCAACATGGGAGGAAAAGGGTGATAGGAATGATGAGAAAAACTAGTAGAATAGAAGTGCAGATTTAGTAGAAAGTCTGACAGTGTTGAGGGAAAAAACTGTTCGGGAAAAAACTGTTCTTGTGTCTAGTTGTCTTGGTGTGCAGTGCTCTGTAGCGACGTTTTGAGGGTAGGAGTTGAAACAATTTGTGTCCAGGATGTGAGGGGTCAGTAAATATTTTACCCGCCCTCTTTTTGACTCGTGCAGTATACAGGTCCTCAATGGAAGGCAGATTGGCAGCAATAGTTTTTTCTGCAATTCTGATTATCCTCTGAAGTCTGTGTCGGTCCTGTTGGGTTGCAGCACCAAACCAGACAGTATAGAGGTGCAGATGACAGACTCAATGAGAAAGAAAATTAGGCAGTCAGATTTTTTAAAAAATCCCTCTTGTTCATGTCTTTATATTGCTAGAATAGCTATTTTTTTCTTTTTTTCTCTTTTTTTATATTCTTCCTCACCCGCATTGTTGACAAGTTAAAAACCGGGAGAAAGTCAAACTCAAGTCTATGATGTCAAACTCAAACCTAATTAATTGGGTGCACTTGTATCGGTGTACCAGTCAATCTTCACTCCAGACACCTGCCTAGATGAGTTCTTGAAGTTTTCTTGGCAATATTTTCACACATTTTGATTTCATCCTAAGGCTGAAAGAAAGGTTCAAAGTCATCCAGTTGGTGTTGTGACTAAGGCAGGAGATGGCCTGTGGTCTCATGGTCTCTGGCCTAGTGCCTTAACCATTGCATCAAATTGTCTGTCAAATTAACAGAATAACAGAGTTGGAAGGGACCTTAGAGGTCTTCTAATCCAACCCCCTGCTCAAGCAAGAAAGTCTATGCTACTTCAGACAAAAGATCTGAAGGAGTATGGTTGAAAACTAAAAATAGAAAATAGATGGATATGGATGGTGTTGTGGTTCAGCCTGAGGCTGCTCAGGGACTGGCTGTGTCTCTGCTGGCTCCATGCCCGGAGGAGGATGACAGCGAAGAGGAGGGGGCTGAACAGTCGGACGGGGGAGAGGAAAATCAGGAATGGGATGAAGGAGCACAGCATGAGAGCCCCCCCGGGGGGGGGGCTCTCTCCCCAGCCAGTAGTTTGGAGTCATTAGGTGATGAAGCTCAAGCCGTCATTGACATGCGACAGAGACGTTCAGATCAAAGAAAGGAGCAATTAAAGAAGTATTATCAGCACTGAATTAGGAACAGCTGGGTTTGGGTGTGGTCCTCCTTAGCAGGGTTTAAAAGGCAGGCAAGCCCTTGAAGCCATGTGGAGTGTTATCAGTTTGGAGTTGCGTTATCCTGTCTTGTTTCTCGGCGTCTCTGTTCCTGGCTTGTGGCCCAGCAGCTTTGGAAGACCCGTGGGAGGTGTAGGTCTGCTATCTACAGCCTTGGCTTGGCAGCAAGAATTCTGTATTGCTGCATGGACTTTTGCCTTCGTGGATATATCTGAAGATACAGCATTTTCCTGTTTGTAAAGACATTTTCTGTTACCTGTGTTTTTCTTGAATTTTATAAAACTGCCTTTGCCTTTTACCAGTGTGTCTGGCTTCTCTTTTTGGGTTGGTCTTGGCTTCTGGAGTGACCCAGACAGAACAGATGGTAAGCATGAAATGAGGAATAAGAAGATATTGGCTGCTTTTTTGGGTGGGGGAGGGTGGAGCTGTGTCCTATACTCTGAAAAATATAGTAATCACGTCCCATTTATCTATGTTTTCGAGGCTGTGTGAATGCGTGGAAGCAGTAATGGGGGGAGTGCACGCAGTGGGGTAATAAGTTTATGTACTATTTATTGAATACTTAATAGTTTTTTATTGTCCTTCCTTCTCTAGTACCTTAGTATGGTCCTTAATTACTTTTAAAATAGGAAATAATTAAATAGCATGTTTTTACCCATAAACGTTTTAATCATTTTAATAATTACCTAGAACTGAACTTTTATAGCAATTAAAGAAAATTGAGCTACTTTCCTAATCTGTTATCATACTGAACTTTGTGGGTTCGGTACAAAAATATTAAAATGCGATTGTGCTCCTTAACAAATAATGCTGTCTGTCATTTGTCCTTTTTTGTGGCTATTCAAATCATGTGACTTAATGAACTGAAAAAGAGTCCAAGCACCTATTTGAAAACTTATCTTGGTCGGTAAGCCACTCCCACCCAATCACATGACCTTTAAACCACCCCCGGTCACATGATTCTCAAGCCACTCCTACTTCGTCACATGGGCAGCAAGTCACTCCTACCCGGTCACATGACCATCAAAACACACTCCCAAAATAAGCCACGCCCACAGAGTGGCAGTACAAATTTTGGCAACCCATCACTGCGGGGAAGGCTGTGTGCATGGGTGGAGGTATCACAGGCAAGCATAGCGTGCATGCTCACTCACATTTATGAACTGGTATGGAAGGTAAGTGAATACCATCCCTGGCCAGTTTATCTATGAAACAAAACCCCCTTCATCTTCACTCAAGATCCAAACCAGGTCAAAAAGCATTAAGTCATAATAGGAATTGCCCAACACCCTTTCAGAACATAAGCCTATTCATTCAAGCCGGGGTGGCGCAGCAGGTAGAGTGCTGTACTGCAGGCCACTGAAGCTGACTGCTAGATCTGTAGGTCAGCGGTTCAAATCTCATCACCGGCTCAAGGTTGACTTAGCCTTCCATCCTTCCGAGGTGGGTAAAATGAGGACCCGGATTGTGGGGGCTCTGTTAAAAAGTGCTATTGCTAACATGTTGTAAGCCGCCCTGAGTCTAAGGAGAAGGGCGGCATAAAAATCGAATAAATGAAATAATAAAATAATTAAATAAATAAATTACATCACCACCCAGCAAGATTCAAACAAGCTTGACTCAGAAAACCTACAAGGTTAGCTATGACTCCCGTACAACAGCCAATAGCTTTCCACAGGAATTGGAAAATCAAATTCAAAGCCCAAGAGACTCTCTCTCTCCCTCTCCCTCCCTCCCATTTGCTCAATAAGGACCAGCCACTCTATAAAGCCTTAGTTAGATCACACCTAGAGCACTCAAGCCAGTTTTGCTCACCACATTACAAAAGAGCCTCGGTGGTACAGTGGTTAGAGTGCAGTACTACTTCTGTTGATCAGCAGTTTGGCAGATCGAATCTCAGTAGACTCAAGGCTTCCATCCTTCCGAGGTGGGGAAAATGAGGATCCAAATTTTATTTATTTATTTTGTCCAATACACAATGAGGGTTTTAGTGGGTATATATCTATATACACGATGATGAAGGTTATAGAGGAGATACTCATAGTAAAATATATCTATGAAAGAATAGAAAAGAAGGTATAGTAATAGAACATATCAATGAAAGAATAGAAGAAGAGATATAGGAATAGGAGAAAGGTATAGGAGATATAGGAGAGCAATAGGACAGGGGACAGAAGGCACTCTAGTGCACTTGTACTCGCCCCTTACTGACCTCTTAGGAATCTGGATAGGTCAACCGTAGATAATCTAAGGGTAAACTGTTGGGGGTTTGGGGATGACACTACGGAGTCCGGTAATGAGTTCCACGCTTCGACAACTCGGTTACTGAAGTCATATTTTTTACAGTCAAGTTTGGAGCGGTTAATATTAAGTTTAAATCTGTTGTGTGCTCTTGTGTTGTTGTGGTTGAAGTTGAGAGTAAGCATATTGCTGGGGGCAATATGCTTACTCTCTATAAACTGCTTACAAAGGGCTGTAAAGCACTGTGAAGTGATATATAATATTGCTATTGCTAAAAATGACCTTGAAACTCTAGAGAAAGTGCAGAAGAGAGCAACCAGGATGATAAGGGGACGGGAAACTCAAACGTACGAAGAGAGGTTGCAGGAACTGGGCATGGCCAGTCTGGTGAAGAGAAGGACCAGGGGAGACCTGATAGTAGTCTTCCAATAGTTGAGGGGCTGCCACAGAGAGGAAGGGGTCAGGTTGTTTTCCAAAGCACCAGAAGGCCAGACAAGGAATAATGGATGGAAGCTGACCAAGGAGAGATTCAACTTGGAAATAAGGAGGAACTTTCTGATGGTGAGAAAGATCAACCAGTGGAACAGAAGTGGCCTGCGGAGGTTGTGAGAACTCCAACACTTGAGACTTTCAAAGAGAGACTGGACTGCCATTTGTCCAAAATGGTGTGGGGCAGGGGTAGGCAAAGCTGGCTCTTCTGTGACTTTTGGACTTCAATTCCCAGAATTCCTGAGCTAGCATGATTGCCTCAAGAATTCTGGGAGTTGAAGTTCACAAATGATAGAAGAGCCAACTTTGCCTACCCCTGGTGTAGAGAGTCCTGTTTGAGTGGGGTTTGGAATAGATGGCCTTCAAGGTCCCTTCCAACTCTAAGAATAATCTAATGTAATGTAATTGCCCAGGACCTCAAACCATGTGATCCTGTCCACCATTAAACCATCTTTCCAAACAGTTTTCATGTTTCCAGTGTCTTTCTCCCCACTTGGAACTGAACCCAGATGGACCATGTCTTCCAACATTTCTTCAAGAGTTGTAAACCTAATCCTAAGTAGCTTCTGCTCTGGCAATCTCACACTACTTACCGGAGCTTACAAAACTTTTGCCAGACCCATCCTCGAATACAGATCATCCGTTTGGAACCCATATCGCATCTCAGACATTAACACCCTTGCAAATGTCCAAAGATACTTCACCAGAAGAGCCCTTCACTTTTCCACTCGAAACAGAATACCCTATGAGACTAGACTTTCAATCCTGGGCCTAGAAAGTTTAGAACTAAGACGCCTTAAACAAGATCTAAGTATTGCCCACAAGATCATATGCTGCAACATCCTGCCTGTCGGCGACTACTTCAGCTTCAACCACAACAACACAAGAGCACACAACAGATTTAAACTTAATATTAACCGCTCCAAACTTGACTGTAAAAAATATGACTTCAGTAACCGAGTTGTCGAAGCATGGAACTCATGACCGGACTCCATAGTGTCATCCCCAAACCCCCAACACTTTACCCTTAGATTATCTACGGTTGACCTATCCAGATTCCTAAGAGGTCAGTAAGGGGCGAGTACAAGTGCACTAGAGTGCCTTCCGTCCCCTGTCCTATTGCTCTCCTATATCTCCTATACCTTTCTTCTACTCCTATATCTCTTCTTCTATTCTTTCATTGATAGGTTCTATTACTATACCTTCTTTTCTATTCTTTCTTAGATATATTTTAATATGAGTATCTCCTCTATAACCTTCATCATGTATTTTACTATGTGTATATAGATATATACCCACTAAAACCCTCATTGTGTATTGGACAAAATAAATAAATAAAATAAATAAATAAAATGCATTGTCATCTAATGCAGCTGCATTTGAACAGCTCCCCCCCCTCTATTTTTTAAATGGAGAAAGTTGTGCTTCCAAATTCTAGAAATTTATGGATCTGAAGTTTCCCTATAGGTTCCAAAAGTGTGCAATTCAGTAAACCGGGATTAAAATGCTAATTGAAGTAATTTCCTATCTTCCTCTCCATTTTTCTTGTTGGAAAACTATACAATGCATCAGCAGATTTACTAGCTGGTTACATAATTAGAAAGAACGCCATTAACATCAGAACATGACAAAGGGCTGCAATCTTAGCCAGACATCCACATCTAGGAATAACTGCATAAACTGAGGTATGTGAACCCAGTCTCCTGCAATTGGCTCACATTTCTGGATTTCTTCTCAAACTGTGTGTAATTCTGTAAGCGTATTTGACTTAACTTACTCACAGACCGAGTGCAACTGCTTTGCAAGAATTCGTTAATGCAGAGATTCTCTGTGTTTGGTGAATTTTGTCTGTAATATCCTTTGCAGATATGAGCGATGAATGCCCAAACATCAAGCAGAAGGCCAAAGGCACATGGATTTTAGGATCAAGCACATGCAAGCCCTCACTTTCCTCAATACAGTGAGATAGAAGCAAATTCAAGTTGGCTGAATTTTTTTAAAAAGAAAAATCTGAGTAGTTGATTAGGACTTGGAAAAAAATACCATTGGATAATCTCAGCGGAAGGAAGGAAGGAAGGAAGGAAGGAAGGAAGGAGGTAGAGGAGAGGGAGGGATAGGGGAGGGAGGAAGATAGGATATTAAAACAGCTGATTGGAAAATCACAATCACAACTGCAAGAAGAAAGAAAGAAGAAAAGAAAGAAGAAAGAAAGAAAGAAAGAAAGAAAGAGAGGGAGGGAGGGAGAGGGAGGGAGTGAACGAAGGAAGGTTAAGAGTGGGAGGGAGGGAGAGAGGGATAGAAGAAGAAGGAAGACAGGATGTTAATACAACTGATTCAAATTTAGAAGATATACCACCAGGTATAAGTGCAAGAAGTGCAAGAAGAAAGAAAGAAAGAAAGAAAGAAAGAAAGAAGGAAGGAAGGAAGGAAGGAAGGAAGAAAGAAAGAAAGAAGAAAAAAGCAGGAAGAAGAAAAGAATGAGGGAAGGAAGAATGAAAGAAAGAGAAAGAAAGACAGACAGAGACAGACAGACAGAAAGAAAGAAAGAAGAGAAAGAGGAAGAGGAAGGAAGGAAGGGCAGGAAATAGGAAAGGAAGGAGAGAAGGAGGGAAAGGGGGATATAGGAAAAAAGGAGAGAGGAGAAGACAGAAGGAAAAAAGAAAAAAAATGGGGCAATAATTTAAAGGCAAACTATTTTCATAACGTTGCCCAGAAAACATCATGGATGCACCCCTGATATCAATAAGACTTGATAAATCTATGTTTTTATCAAGTTTAGCTTTCTTCTGAATGTCACAGTTTGCTGGGGCTAAAAAAGCACCTTTTAACTCCAAGGTGGCTCTAAAGACCTGATGAGCATTTCTGGGATAATTTCCCATCAGGTTGAGGAATAAAACAATCTATGACAATATTTAGTATTTATTTTCCAAAACAAATTATCCAGGATCAAAACGAAAATGTCATAATTTGTCCCAGGGTTTGCCATCACCTGTCCTTTCGACACCATTGCTGCGTTACCCCCAAAAACTAGATCTAGAGGGGGGGTGGAAATAGAATGACCCAGGCAACAATCAGCTCATCCAGTTTTTATTTTGATTTTTTTTAAAGAGCCCTTTCAAGTTTTGGTCACCACAATGTAAAAACGAAGTTGTAGAGAACAGCAACAAGGATGATTAGGGGACTGCATGCTAAAACATATGAAGAACGGTTGCAGGAATTGGATATGTCTAGTTTAATGAAAAGAAGGACTAGGGGAGACATGCTAGCGGTGTCCCAACATCTCAAGGGATGCCACAAAGAAGAGGGAGTCAAGCTATTCTCCAAAGCCCAGAGGGTAGAACAAGAAGCAATGGGTGGAATCTAATCAAGGAGAGAAGCAACCTAGAACTGGACCAGAATACTGGGCGGCATACGAATCTAATAAATAATAATAATAATAATAATAACAATAATAATAACAACAACAACAACAACAACAATAATAATAATAATGATAATAATAATAATAATAATAATAATAATAATAATAATAATAATAATAATAATAATAATAATAATAATTATTATTATTATTATTATTATTATTATTATTATTATTATTATTAAGGGGAAATTTCCTGACAGAACAATTAACCAGTGGAACAGGTTGCCTCCAGATGTTGTGAATGCTCCAACATTGTAAGTTTTTAAGATGATGTTAGATAACCATTTGTCTGAAATAGCGTAGGTTTTCCTGCCTGTTCTGCCGGCATGTTTCAACCGCCCGTAATTACAGGGTAATTAGTCCAGGAAGACACACACCACACAATAAAAGGAAAACCCAAAGGTTTTTATAAACAGAAAAACAGAAACAGCTCCCTTTTTAAATGTCAAAGGGATTTTCTGGTACACACAAGGCACAGGTTAAATGAAGTCCAATTGTTCACCCAATAACTGGGAAATTGAGTCCAATTCTAAAGTCCAGAGAGTCCACACACAATATTGAACAGCACAAAAACCACGAGTCTTCGGAGAGGGGCGGCATACAAATCTAATAAATAAATAAATAAATAAATAAATAAGATCTTGACGAAACAATGAATCAGATAAACTCCAATTGCACTTTTATCTGTAGCACTAATTACAGCAGCCCCACCCAACCACAGGTGGCCTCATTTTCCCTTGTAATAATCCTTCAGTTGTTGTCTCCTATGCATCACTCTACACATGCATGGATGTGTCATTAATTCTTGTTCAGAATCCAAGGATGATACAGATGATTGATCTCCTCCTGGGCTGTCTGCCAAACTCCCCTCTTCCCTGTCACTCATGCTTTCTTAGATTAGATTAGATTTATTGGATTTATATGCCGCCCCTCTCCGCAAACTCGGGGTGGCTCACAACAATAATAAAAAACAGTACATAATAACAAATCCAATGCCCACCAATCTAATAACAATTTCTTGGTCAGAGGAGACTTCGTCAGCAGATTCCATCGGGATCAAAACAGGCCTGCGGCATGTGGATGTTTCCCCCACATCCACCTGCACATTCCTTGGGGCAGGAGCTGGGCCAGAGCTAACCACAACACCTGCCTAAGCAGAGGGGTGGACTAGAAGACCTCCAAGGTCCCAACTCTGTTATTCTATTTATTCTAAAGATCCAACTATATTCTAATCATACATGGCCTGGGAGCAGTGACAAATTACTTGTGTTATTTCTAACACAAACGCCTGGAGTTTGTGTAGTGCAGAACCTTTGTTCCTCTATGAATATGAGATAAGGTTAATATATTATAGAACATGTGTCTTCCAATTCTATCCAGGACCCAATTACTCTTCATGGGAAATTAAGTAAGGCAGTAAGCTATACACTACAGAAAATACTTGCGATAAGAGACAAAAGAAAGAAGAAAAGAGGACAAATAAAATAACCTAATCATCCCCCCCTTCTGTGTTGGCTATCAACCCTGGACCATTATTTTTGTCCTTAAACTTTAGGCAACTTTGTAATTATACATCCACTGTCACCGAGCGATTTGCTGTGCAATTACACAGTTCAATTCTAATGACCTCAGTTCCTGTGGTAGTATAAGGCAGTGATTTTCAACCTTTTTTGAGCTGCGGCACATTTTTTACATATACAAAATAATGGGGCACCTTGAGCGGGGTGGGGAGTGGGGGGGGGGGCTAAAAAGTATTTGGACAAAAAAAATTATCTCTCTCTCTCTCTCTCTCTTCCTCCCTTTCACTCTATTTCTCTCCCTCTTTCTCTCCCTTCCTTCCTCTCTCTCTCCATCCCTCTTTCTCTCTCTTCCTTCCTTCCTCTCTTTTTTGCTCTCTTTCTATCTCTCCCTCCTTCCCTGCCTCTATTTCTATCTCTCTCTTGCTTTCTTTCTCTTTCTTTCTCTCTCTCTCTTGCTTTCCTTCTCTTTCTTTCTCTCTCTCTCTCTCTTGCTTTCTCTCTCTCTTTCTCTCTCTTGCTGAGCTTCGTGGCACACCTGACCATGTCTCGCGGCACACTGGTTGAAAAAAACTGGTATAAGGCACAATGCGAATTAAAAAACCTAAAGGAAAAGCAAAACTAGACACTTCTTCCTTTTGTACCCAAACATAATGAAAATATAGAAACACTGGACCATAAATCGATGGAACATAAAACCTCTAAAACAATTCCGTACCTTCCTCAGAAATATCCAAAATGAATACAAATATAGTATACAGAACTAAATAAAATAAACATCCGATTTCACATACTAGACATAAATACCTAATATCAGGTTGCTTGATAGTGATAGCCAAACGTTTGGTTGACAAATAAATATATGTGTGTAGTGAAAGAAAATTGTTCTGCCTGGCTTTATGGTAAGAGTCTCCTGAAAATTCAAGGGTACAAATTTCAGACACACACGCTTGAAAGTTCAAAAACAATGTTCTTTATGACAAAAATTCAAAAGAAACAAAGCACCCTTTTTGTATTGCAAAGAGCACTCGTCCCAAAACAACCTGGTAGTCTGTACAATCCCCTTAATCAGTCTTTTAAGTACTTAGCTAGCAGCTGTGAAGAACCGTCACAGCCCTTCTTCTTCCACGAAGTGAAACACACACACACTTTGCTCTGCTTTGGTTTCAAAGTCGTGAAAAATCAACAAAGTCCAGAAACAGCAAGGCACAGTCCTGAAGAACAACGATCAGATAATCTTCCACAACGGCCAAACCAACATGCTGCTATTTGTATCAGCAGCTCTAATTACTGGAGCCCCACCCAAACACAGGTGGCCTCTCTTATCTCCTGTAATATTTCTTCAATTGGTCTCTTCTATGCATAATTCTGCGCCTGCGTGGGTCTAACACTTCCTCGTCCGAATTGACCGAAGATAATGGGGATTGGCTTCCTGAGCTGTGTGCCAAGCCCCCCTCTTCTAAGTCTCCCCCACCTTCTTCTTCGTCCAAGGAAACTGCACTACCTGACTCTGTCGGCAACAAAACAGGCCTATGACATGTTGATGTTTCCCCTGCATCCACCTCCACATTCCTTGGGGCAGGAGCTGGGCCAGAGCCAACCACAACACAAAATATTAAATGATGATAAACAAATATTTATGTGCATATATCGAACACCATTGAAACTGAACGGTTTAAATGTTCTAAGCTGATTTGTCTGCCTTCTTTTTCTCATTTCATGTATGTTTTGTTTGTTTTGACTGTTGTTATATGTAGAAATTTAATAAAGATTATTTTTATAGAAAAGAAGACTCCGAATATTATAAAACATGGAACATATTTTATGATTGGTTTAAGAGGAGAAATAGACATTCAAATTGAATTATGATAATAGCGATGCTTTAAGATATGTATTTATTGACAGAAAGATGAAATATGATGCAATTACAGTGATACCTTGTCTTACAAACTTAATTGGTTCCAGGACAAGGTTCTTAAGGTGAAAAGTTTGTAAGATGAAACAATGTTTCCCATAGGAATCAATGGAAAAATGATTAATGTGTGCAAGCCCAAAATTCACCCCTTTTGCCAGCCGAAGTGCCCGTTTTTGCGCTGCTGGGATTCCCCTGAGACTCCCCTCCATGGAAAAAAAACCACCTCCGACTTCTGTGTTTTTGCGATGCTGCAGGGGAATCCCAGCATCGCAAAAATGAGTGCTTCGCTGGCAACGGAAGTCCGGAGGTGGGGTTTCCCAGTGAAGGGAGCTTCAGTGAAATCACAGCATCACAAAACCATCGAAGTCCTTGAAACCCCACCTCCAGACTTCCGTGTTTTTGCAATGCTGCGATTTCGCTGAGGCTCCCCTCGCTGGGAAACCCCACCTCCGGACTTCTGTTGCCAGCTAAGCGCCCGTTTTGGGGCTGCTGGGATTCCCCTGCAGCATCACAAAAACATGGAAGTCCTGATGTGGAGTTTCCCATGGAGGGGACCCTCAGGGGAATCCCAGCAGTGCAAACACAGGTGCTTCGCTGGCAACGGAAGTCTGGAGGTGGGGCATCCCAGCAGCGGCGGTGGGTTTGTAAGGTGAAAATAGTTTGTAAGAAGAGGCAAAAAAATCTTAAACCCCAGGTTTGCATCGTGAAAAGTTTGTATGACGAGGCGTTTGTAAGATGAGGTATCACTGTACAATGATTTTTTGTGAAAACAAATCTTTATGTAACTAAATTAATTAATAAAAAAAGGGTATGGAAGGTGGTTTAATAATAATAATAATAATAATAATAATAATAATAATAATAATAATGATAATAATAATAATAATAATAATAATAGAGAAGACATTGATAACCAAAAAGAACAACAGTGAATGCCAATGACTTCTATTAACCAGAAAATAATTTGATATGTAACAAGACTGTAACTCTCCTTCTCTCAAGAGGAAATTGACGATATTTTTATGTTATTTGTAATTTTGTAATTGTCCAGGTGTTTTTTGTTTGTTTAGAAGTTTATGTATGTTTTTCTATTTTCTTTTTTGTGTATTGCAAATATTGCAAATATGTCAATGTATATATTTTCTCGATTATACTTTTTAAAACAAATTAATAAAAATTACTTTTTACAAAAATGGAATTTAGGTCCCAGCATAAGAGGAAGGAATAGGGGGCCTTTGCCCTGCTCTTTTGCTCAGGCAGATGGGAACTCAAATACGACTCTTGGTTGCTGCATTTGGAATTAAAATTTAGGCACATCCTGGGATTTGTTCGTTGTGATGGGGCTGGAAGGGATCACCCAGTCATATCTTTGTTCTCCAGGTTCATGATCAGCAGATGGCCCTCTCCTTTGTCTGTTCACACATTCTTTTTCAGGTGTATCCTACCAATTGCTGTCATTCCTGTCCTTGTTAACTCTGGAGGATTTCGCTGTGAGATAGCAGATGCTTTCCCTCACCAAAAGGGAGAGAGAGAGAGAGAGAGAGATGGTTGTTGAGGAACAGTCAAGGTTCAAAAGATTAATATCCCAGATGTTCACTGACAAATGGAAAATTAATCTGAACTCTGGATTATGTCAATGGAAGGCTCTCGGGTGCATTAAATGATGTCATCAAAAGCCAGACTGGAAAACCTTCCAACTACCAACTACCAACCTATAGAACAGAATAGAATAGAATTCTTTATTGGCCAAGTGTGATTGGACACACAAGGAACTGGTCTTTGGTGCAGATGCTCTCGGTATACATAAAAGAAAATATACATTTGTCAAGAATCATGAGATACAACACTTTATGATTGTCAAATAAGCAATGAAGAAACAATCAATATTAATAAAAATCTTAAGGATACAAGCAACACGTTACAGTCATACTGTCATAATATAATATAAAATAATAATATATTTTATTTTATGTACGCTGAGAGCATATGCACCAAGACAAATTCCTTGTGCGTCCAATCACACTTGGCCAATAAAATTCTATTCTATTCTATTCTATTCTATTCTATAAGTGGCAGAAAATGGGTGATAGGAATGATGAGAAAAAACTAGTAGTAATAGTACTGCAGACTTAGTAAATAGTTTGACAGTGTTGAGGGGATTATTTGTTTAGTAGAGTGACGGCGTTCGGGAAAAAACGGTTGTTGTGTCTAGTTGTCTTGGTGTGCAGTGCTCTATTTCTGGTTAAACATGTGTGAGGGCAGAAGAATACTGTAGATAGCTTGATAAACCCAGTACGGACTTGAAGCACAAGGGCCATTTTAAAGAAAGAAAGAAGTGTGTAACTCTCAGAACTTTTTTTCCTGTTGGATAAATGAAGTGGGGTAAATCAAAAGAAGGAAAAGAGGTGATAAAGCACCCGTATTTTTCCTTTGGAATATGACTGGATTGTAAAAAAATGATAACAAGTGGAAATAGAAACCTGGAATGGATACATCAGGATATTAAAGACATTATAAACGAACAGCATATGGGAATGAAAGAAATATTTGTAGACATGGATTGCATAAGAACTAAAACTGGAAAATATAATATAAAGAAGAATAGACATACCCAGTTGCTACAACCGTTCTTCATATGTTTTTTATATTTTCTCCTGGATTTTCTACTGGATGTTCATGTTAATTCACCCATCCCATTATAGCTTTGCTACTGCTGCTGGATTAACTATTTGAAAGATGGAAGAACTTTTGGATAAATGTCATGCTATTAGGGGGATTTGTTGTTGGGGTGCTTTGGGAACAGCTATGTGCCAAAGATCTCATTACCCAGTAGGGTTTTATTAATGTGATGCCTCGTACACAGTTGTGTGGAAGCTCTAGATTTATGGTGCTTATCTAGCCGGATGTCATTTCTGAGTATTCTGAAAGCCTAACCCTTAGATCTTTAAAGCTTTGAAAAATGCCCTTAGGGGTGAATCTGTCAACTGTCACAAATTAGGAATAAGGGATCTCTGAAATAGATAGGGAGGTAGATAGATGAACAGGAGATACATAGATATCCTTTGTACGTGTTATTTTACTTTCAGGAAGGAAGGAAGGAAGGAAGGGAGGGAGGGAGGGAGGAGGGAGGGAGGGAGAAAGGAAGGAAAGTGGAGGGAGAGGGAGGAAGGAAGGAGGGAGAGGGGAGAAGGAGAGAGGGAGAGAGGAAGGGAGGGAGGGAGGGAGGAGGAGGGAGGAAAGAAGAGGGAGGGAGAAGAAAGCAGGGAGAGAGGAAGGAAGGGGCAGTGAGGAAGAGAGGAAGAGAAGAAGGGAGGGAGGGAGGAAAGAAGAGGGATGGAGGGAGGAAATGAGGGACAGGGAGGGGAGGGAGGAAAGAAAGAAAGAAGGAAGAGAGAGACCTTCCTTCCTTCCTTCCTTCCTTCCTTCCTTTCTTCCTTCTTTATTCAATATTTTATACCTCCCTTCTCCTTAGACTCAGGGTGGCTTACAACATGTTAGCAATAGCACTTTTTCACAGAGCCAGCGTATTGCCCCCACAATCCGTGTCCTCACTTTACCCACCTCGGAAGGATGGAAGGCTGAGTCAACCTTGAGCCGGTGATGAGATTTGAACTGCTCACCTGCAGATCTAGCAGTCAGCTTTAGTGGCTTGCAGTACTACACTCTACCCACTGCGCCTAGGTTAGACTAGAAGACCTCCAAGGTCCCTTCCAACTCTGCTATTCTATTCTATTCTAAATGTAGAGATGACTGATCATACAGATAAATAATCCTTCTTGATCATTTCTTCACAGAAAGGAAAGGTAAATCATCCATTAAATCAAGGTGGACATCTGATAACTTTGTGGAGATGTCCGTTTAGGGTTTTTTGGGGTGGGGTGGCGGGAATGATACAACAGTGGGTTTCCACTGGCTTCTTCCACCAAGTATTTTCAAACTTTTCAATCTACTACCTTGAAAATTTCAGGTGATTGCTTCTTCCATGTAATACCCTAGTGGCTAGACCCAAAATGTGATACGCAAGCTGTAAAAAAAGTCAGCAAAATTTTCCCTCCCATCGGTTTTCTTCCTTAAAATCAATTCATTTTTTCTCCTGGAGAAATCTATATACACGGTTGCTGAGAGTCGACATTGACTTCATAGCATATAATCATTTTTTCAATCATTTCCTTCAAATTAAATAGAACATTTGCCAGGAAAATAGATCCACATTAAAAAAAATAAAAAGCAGAACAGGGAAATGGCCAAAAGGATGACTACTACTATTACTACTGCTTCTCCTTCTCCTTCTCCTTCTTCTTCTTCTTCCTCTTCTTCCTCCTCCTCCTCCTCCTCTTTCTCTTCCTCTTCTTTTTCTTCTTCTTCTTCTTCTTCTTCTTCTTCCTCTTCCTCCTCCTCCTCCTCTTCCTCTTCTTCTTCTTCATCTTCCTCCTCTTCCTCCTCCTCCTCTTCTTCTTCTTCCTCCTCCTCCTTTTCCTCCTCCTCCTCTTCTTCTTCTTCTTCTTCTCTCTCCTCCTTCTTCCTCTTCCTCCCTCCTCTTCCTCCTCCTCCTCTTCTTCTTCAGACTCCATTTACAAACCAAATTTTGAGCAATCAATTAAATCACCAAACTCTGAAAATCATACATGAAAGTATGTGCCAAACATATTCAGCTTCCAGTTGTTGCCAGTCAGTAAATTCTATTATCAGAAAACTGATAATATGGTCCACAACCTACTGTTAAAGACCTGATATCAAATTATGAGAAATAAATATGTGAATTTCCTATAACAAACTTGTTAAAGATCTCAAACTCCTTGTTTCATCTGGATTGACCCATTGCGCATCTGTATTATGAACAGCCAAGCAAGCTGCAACTATTTTCTGCTTCTTCCATAACTGAACAAACACAACTGATAGGGGGCACAAACGACAAAGATGCTGCAGTTTGCAATTATCACATCTGAGGAACTAGTTATAACATTAAATAAAACCTTTGAATAGCAGCCAATCTGTTCTGCTTATTGACTCCATGGGGGCTGCTTGCGAACAGCTGGAACGACCACCTCCTACCAGGCAAAACAAGACAGGTATGATGAGAGCATATGCGGTAATAATTATACAAAATGCACCAACCCCCAGGATATAGCTACAAAAAAATAATCAGGTTTTTGATCTCTCTGGCTGAAGGTAGAGAGAATAATATTTCAAGGAGAGCTCAGCTGGTTTGATCAAGTCAGATTTCATGGATCTCGGTGGTGGGATTCAAATAATTTAACAACCGGCTTGTCCAGGGTCAGGTTGGCTGTCGTGGGAGGTTGGGTCCATCCCCCACCTCCGGCTCATGCCACATAACCAACTTGGTGGACAGCCAACTAACCAGATCATATGCTGCAACGTCCTGCCTGTCGGCGACTACTTCAGCTTCAACCACAACAACACAAGAGCACACAACAGATTTAAACTTAGTATTAACCACTCCAAACTTGATTGTAAAAAATACAACTTCAGTAACCGAATTGTCGAAGCATGGAACTCAATCCCGGACTCGATAGTGTCATCTCCAAACCCCCAACACTTTACCCTTAGATTATCTACGGATGACCTCTCCAGATTCCTAAGAGGTCAGTAAGGGGCGTGCATAAGTGCATTAGAGTGCCTTCCGTCCCCTGTCCTATTGTCTCTCCTATATCTCCTATATCTTTTCTTCTATTCCTGTATCTTTTCTTCTATTCTTTCATTGGCATATTTTATTCCTATATCTTCTGTTCTGTTCTTCAATTGACATATTTTATTCTATATCGTCTCTTCTATTCTTTCATTGACATACTTTATTCCTATATCTTCTATTCTTTCATTGACATATATTATTCCTATATTTTCTCTTCTATTCTTTCATTGGCATATTTTATTCCTATATCTTCTCTTCTATTCTTTCATTGACATACTTTATTCCTATATCTTCTATTCTTTTATTGACATACTTTATTCCTATATCTTCTCTTTTATTCTTTCTTAGATATATTTTACTATGAGTATATCCTCTATAACCTTCATTATGTATTTTACTATGTGTATACCCACTAAAACCCTTATTGTGTATTGGACAAAGTCAATCAATCAATCAATCAATCAATCAATCAATCAATCAATCAATCAACTAAATGTGAGCCAGCAATGTGCAGCAGCAGCCATAAAAAGCCAATGCAATCCTAAATTGCATTAATAAAGGGATACAATCAAGGCAGTGATGGCAAACCTTTTTTCCCTCAGGTGCTAAAAGAGTGTGCTTGTGTGCTATCGCACATGTGTAAGAGCCCACACCCATAATTCAAAGCCTGGGGGAGGGAGAAAACAGCTTTCCCCGACCCCCGGAAGTCCTCTGGAGGCTGGAAACGGCCTGTTTCCCAACTTCTGGTGGGCCCAGTACACTTCTGTTTTGTTCTCCCCATGCTCCAAAGGCTTCCCTGGAGTTGAGAGAGGGTAAAAACACCCCCATCCCCCAGGAGGCTCTCTGGAAGCCAAAAACACCCTCCCAGAGCCTCTGCGTGAGTCAAAGATCAGCTGGCTGGCACACCTATGCACATTGGAGTTGAGCTAGGGCAACGGCTCGCATGCCAGCAGATATGGCTCTGCGTGCCACCTGTGGCACTTGTGCCATAGGTTCGCCATCACTGTCTTAGACCCTTCTGAAAAAAGAAGTAATAGAACAGAAGTGAGTTTGTTTGTTTGTTTGTTTGTTTGTTTGTTTGTTTGTTTGTTTGTTTGGTTGGTTGGTTGGTTGGTTGTTGGTTGGTTGGTTGGTTGGTTGGTTGGTTGGTTGGTTGGTTGGTTTATTTGTTTATTTGTTTGTTTGTTTGTTTGCTTATTTATTTATTTATTTTATCCGTAGACTCAGGGCAGCTAACAACAGTAAAAAGACAATATGAACAAATCTAATATTAAAAGTAATGTAAAAAACCCCAATTTAGGAAACCAATCATACATACGGACATACCATGCATAAATTTTATAAGCCTAGGGGGAAGGGAATATCTCAATTCCCCCATGCCTGATGACAGAGGTGGGTTTTAAGGAGCTTACGAAAGGCAAGGAGGGTGGGGGCAACTCTGATATCTGGAGGGAGCTGGTTCCAGAGGGGCAGGGCTGCCACAGAGAAGGCTCTTCCCCTGGGTCCCGCCAAACGACATTGTTTAGTTGATGGGACCTGGAGAAGGCCAACTCTGTGGGACCTAACTGGTCGCTGGGATTTGTGCGGCAGAAGACGGTCCTGGAGATATTCTGGTCCGATGCCATGAAAGGCTTTATAGGTCATAACCAACACTTTGAATTGTGACCGGAAACCGATCGGCAACCAATGCAGACTGCGGAGTGATGGTGTAACATGGGCATATTTAGGAAGGCCCATGATAGCTCTCACAGCTGCATTCTGCACGATCTGAAGTTTCCGAACACTTTTCAAAGGCAGCCTCATGTAGAGAGCGTTACAGTAGTCGAGCCTCGAGGTGATGAGGGCGTGAGTGACTGTGAGCAGTGAGCCCTGGTCCAAATAGGGCCGCAACTGGTGCACCAGGCGAACCTGGGCAAACGCCCCCCTCGCCACAGCTGAAAGATGTTTCTCTAATGTGAGTGGTGGATCAAGGAGGACGCTCAAGTTGCAGACCCTCTCTGAGGGAGTCAATGATTCCACCCCCAGGGTAATGGACGGACAGATGGAATTGTCCTTGGGAGGCAAAACCTACATCCACTCCGCCTTATCAGGGTTGAGTTTGAGTCTGTTGACACTCATCCAGACCCCATCCAGAATGTTAGATGCTTTGGACTACCCAAGGCCGGATGTCCAGTTTGGCTTATCAAAAGAGTTCCATGAAGAGATAGAAAGTGATTGATAGGCATGTACTCTACTCTTACAAACAAAAACTGTTTTATGGTTCTCCAGTTTCCCTTAATGTAGAATAGGGAAAGGGAAGTCAGAGGGAATTAAACATGAGACGTTGTTGTTTCCAGTCGTCCTGAAATACAGATGCGTGCCTGGATCGAATTAACAAGGAAGTGTTCAATAACCTGTCCGATTTCATTCGTGGAAATTAACAAGAACACCGTTCTAGTTAAGACCCCCGTACAATGAACTGAAACCCTAACCTCCAATCTTTACTGACTGTTTACCTCATGCAGTTGATTTAGTTTCCAGAACAGAAACAATATACAGTGGTCCCTCTACTTAAGAACTTAATTCGTTCCGTGAGCAGGTTCTTAAGTAGAAAAGTTTGGAAGTAGAAGCAATTTTTCCCGTAGGAATCAATGTACAAGCAAATAATGCGTGCAAACCCATTAGGAAAGAAATAAAAGCTTGGAATTTGGGTGGGAGGAGGAGGAGGAAGAAGAGGAGGAGGACAGTTGCTGCCGAAGTGAGGTGAGGAGAATCAAAAAAATCCAAAACAGCCCAGAAAAGCCTGAGATGTCAGGGATTAAAGGGGGAAGGCAGGAAACTGGCCAGGTCTTCGTGCCACTCTCAAATTTCCTGGGAAATTTTTCCGGGCTTGGGTTCTTAAGTAGAAAATGATTCTTGAGAAGAGGCAAAAAAAATATTGAACACCTGGTTCTTATCTAGAAAAGTTCTTAAGCAGAGGCGTTCTTAGGTAGAGGTACCACTGTATTCAGATACCTTTCTTTTCAGTTTCTGTTGTTTCTTCTTCTTCTTCTTCTTCTTCTTCTTCTTCTTCTTCTTCTTCTTCTTCTTCTTCCTCCTCCTCCTCCTCCTCCTCATCTTCTTCCTATTTTATTTATTTATTTATTTGGACATATGCCGCCCAACTCCCAGAGGACTCTGGGTGGCTTATAACCAAATACTACTACTACTACTACTACTACTACTACTACTACTACTACTATTCTCCTCCTCCTCTTCCTCTCCTCCTCCCCTTTCCCTTCCTTCTCATCTTTCTCTTTCTTTTCCTCCTCCTTCTCCTCCTCTTCTTTATCCTCAAGAAATCTGAAATTCACAATCCATGTAATGATGTTCATTTCATTAGACTTTCAACCATATGGCTCATGCTGTTGTATTCACACTCTGTAGCTATAAGACATCCTTCTTTACAATTGTACAATGTGATAGGCATAATCATTCCTAATCATTCCTAATGCAAGATGGATGTCTCAGATAAGAACAGTCGCAAAATTTAGTAAAAGGAGGCCAAATTCTGCTCTCTGAGCAGGGGTGGGCAGCAGGCAGGACGGGGTGGAGCGCAGTTCCACCAGCGGAAATTAAGCTGTGTGCCCAGCTCCAGCTGACTATTCCTCCTCCCCTCCTCCTCCTCGGAAAGCGGCAGGAAGACCAGCACCAGCAGGAGTTGCTAGGGGGGCATTAACTCCCCCTTCTTTTCTCAACGGGCTGATTGGCACCCGTTTGCCTATTTACTCAGCCTGAGGCAGGGGGCGACCCAGGAAGGAGAGTGTGAGAAATACAAAGCAAATTGTCACCCCAGAGAACGGCACTGGTGAGGTTTTAAGTTGAGGACTTAACGGTTCACTTGAACAATGATGATCATTCAAGTCACTCCCACCTGGTCACATGGCCAGCAAGCCACTCCTACCCAGTCACATGACCATCAAGCCACACCCACAAAGTCTTCATACAATGCTGGCTCTCCTGGCTAAAAAGACAGAGATTAGGGAAAAGACAGGGGAAATCTTTACCTGAATTTACAAAGTGTGCTATTCTACCCCACATATGGCCACTGCTTACAGTCATCTGCTCTTCCCTTCCAGGTTTGTAACTGTCCAACTTCCCCTTTTTAATCATTAAAACTATTTAAAAATAAAGCCATCTGTGTAGCATTGAAATCTACTTACCCGCCAAATGACGCTATAAGACACGGCACCGCAGAACAACTAGAGACAGGGACAGTTTTTTTCCTGAAGGTCATCACTCTGCTGAACAAATAATTGCCTCAACACTGTCAAACTATTCACTAAGTCTGCATTACTATTATTATTGGTCTTGTCATCATCCCACTTATGACTGTAACTTTGTTGCTTGTATCCTCATGATTTATATTAATATCGTTTCCTGATTGCTTATTTGTACCCTATGACAATCATTAAGTGTTGTACCTCCTGATTCTTGACAAATGCATACAGTGATACCTCGTCTTAGGAACTTAATGGGTTCCAGGAGGAGGTTTGTAAGGTGAAAAGTTCGTAAGACGAAACAATGTTTCCCATAGGAAACAAATGGATTGATGCATGCAAGGAAAAAAAATTGCAAAAACCTTTTGAAACAGCCCGGGGGCTTCTCGGTGTTCTCTCGAATGCTGAACCCGGAAATTCGGCAAAAGTTTGGGTTTGGCGTTCGGGTTCAGGAGGCTGCCGAGAAGCGCCGCCGCCCAGCTGTCACCTTTGCAGAAGAGCCGCGGAGCTGTCGGCTGGGCAGGAGGCTCAAACGGAGGTGGGGAATCCCAATATGGAATTCCATGGGCGGAGCTTTGACGTCACGAAGATGTCCTTCCTGGAGTCCACGTTTCGGCCTTCTGTGGCCTCCCAGACCCGAACTTTTGCCGAACTTCCAGGTTCAACGTTCACAGCGGCAGGTTCATAAGGTGAAAAAAGTTCGTAAGAAGAGGCACAAGAATCCCGAACTCCAAGTTTGCATCTCAAAAAGTTCGTAGGACAAGGGGTTCGTATCACGAGGTACTACTGCATTTTCTTTTATGTACACTGAGAGCATATGCACCAAAGACAAATTTCTTGTGTGTCCAATCACACTTGGCCAATAAAGAATTCTATTCTATTCTATTCTATTCTATTCTATTCCATTCCATTCCATTCCATATTTTTGCTTTTCTATTCTATTCTGTTCTGTTCCATTCTATTCCATTCCATATTTTATTCTGTTCTGTTTTGTTCTGTTCCATTCCGTTCCCTTCCGTTCCATTCCATTCCATTCCATTTTATCTCACCCCTCCATCAGTGAATAGAAGTATTCAGACAAAAGACAGAACAGTCTGATTTGGAAATCTGATAAAGCTTTCTATATTCATAGATTTGAATATTAGCGTCCAGTTACCTTCCTGCTATTCTTCTCTTTAAGACTCTGCTTTAAAAAATAAAAATCAAAGAGAAAGGGTGTTTTTTTGTCCTGCACTACCCTTTGCTGCGAGACACTTTGCAAATGTGCTTAATGTCAGGTTATTATGTCCCCGAGATGATGACAGGACATTTTACTGGGGAAAAAAAACCTGCCAGCATCATTGCATGGGCTACTTTATATGCAGATGCTGAATGTCATTTACTTGGAAAATGTGAAGGGGTAACGGACCAGTGAAGGTGAATACGTTATCCCATCTGGTGGTAGGGGGGGGAGATGCTTTTTTTTCTTTTTTACAAACTAGGAAGTACTCAGCACAAAGGGCGAGGAGAGCTTTGAGCAACATCTGTGAAGTCTAAACGAAAGGTTTATAAATACCTATTAAAACATTTCCCACAATTGGCTACGGCTCACCTAAGGTCAGTGATGGCAAACCTTTATCACTCAAAAACCCTGGACACACATACAGCCTGGGAGAAACCCCTCTCAGCAGTAGTGACTGCGAAAGAGACCTCAGAGTCTTGGTGGATAATCAACTAAACATGAGCCAACAATGTGCAGCAGCTGCCAAAAAAGCCAATACCATCCTAAGCTGCATCAACAGGGGAATACACTCCAAGACCAGGGAAGTCTTAATACCACTCTACTGCGCCCTGGTCAGACCACACCTGGAGTACTGTGTTCAGTTCTGGTCACCACACTTCAAAAGAGACATTGAAACTCTGAAGAAGGTGCGGAAAAGAGCAACCAAAATGATCAGGGGTCTAGAAACCAAGACTTACGAAGAGAGACTGTGGGAACTGGGCATGGATAGCCTAGAGAAAAGGAGGGCCAGAGCGGACATGATAGCAGTCTACAGGTATACGAGGGGTTGCCACAGAGAGGAGGGGATCACTTTATTCTCCAGGGCACCGTAGGGCCGGACGAGGAACAATGGCTGGAAGCTGATCAAGGAAAGATTCAACCTGGAAATAAGGAAGAACTTCCTGATGGTCAGAATGATCAACCAGTGGAACAACCTACCAGCGGACGTTGTGAACTCCAATACTCTGGGCATTTTAAAGAGGAAATTGGACTGCCATTTGCCTGGGATGCTATAGGGTTCCTGCTTAGGCAGGGGGTTGGACTTGACCCGCATGGTCCCTTCCAACTCTAACAATCAATCAATAAATAAATAAATAAATAAATAAGTGCTAAGAACAGGTGTAGATGCACTTTCATCGGCATGTGAGTGGCCAGACCCATAATTCAATGCTTGGGAAGGGCGAAAAAAGCCTCCCCTGGCTCCGCAGAGGCCCTCTGGGAGCTGGAAACGGCCTGTTTCCCAACTTCTGGTGGCCCCAGTAGTAATGATGGGCTCCTATGGGTACGGTCAGGTATGCAGAACTGGTAGAAAAATCTTGAATGTTTTTCTTTTCTTCTCTTCTCGGCTCTGGGTGTTTTTCCTATCACAGTAAATGAGGTTGAATGTATATAATTTTAGAAGAGCTGTGCATGTGTGTGTGTACATACACATACAGTTTATATAGTAGATAATGTATATTTTTGTGCACCTGTGTGTAATATGTATGTACACGTATGGCGTATATACATAGAATTAAATAGTATATTTTGGATGTTCAGTAATAGTAAATAGATAGGGAAACTGAGGCAAGCAGAGGCCAGGCACCCTAAACTTAACTCTTGACGTGAGAAATGTCAAGTTGGCCACCACTCACATGACCTTTAAGTCACCCTGGTCACGTGATCACCAAGCCACTCCCACCTGGTCACATGGCTGGCAAGTCACACCCACAAAATAAGCGACACCCACAGTGTGCTAGTAAAAAAATTTGCAGCCCTTCACTGGGGTGAATGTGCCATTGGGATGTTTGAAAAATCAGGTTAGGGGCATTGAGGGCCAACAATGAAGTTAGTTGGGCAATAACAGAATAGCACAATTTGAAGGGATCTTGGAGGTCTCCTAGTCCAACCCCCTGGTTGGACTATTTCAAACAAATGACTGCCCAGTCTCTTCTCAAGTCTCTGGAGAAGGGCGGCATACAAATCTAATTATTATTATTATTATTATTATTATTATTATTATTATTATTATTATTATTATGTAGTCCTATTTCAAAGGAATGTCTAGCCCCGTGATGGAGAACCTATGGCACACAAGGCATTACTCTATGTCAGCTCCAGCGTGCATGCACATAATAATAATAATAATAATAATAATAATAATAATAATAATAATAATAATAATAATAATAATAATAACCTTCAATGATGGCACATCTACAACTTCTAAATGCAAGCAATTCCACTGGTTAATTGTTCTCACTGTTAGAAAATTTCTGCTTGGTGCAAAGTTGCTTCTCTCCTTGTTTCATTCCCATCCATTGTTTCTTGTTCTGCCCTCAGATGCTTTGGAGAATAGGTTGATCCCTTCTTTTCTGTGGCAGTGTGTCAGATATTAGAATACTGCTATCATGCCATGCCGAGTCCTTGTCTTCACTATACTAGCCATGTCCAGTTCGTGCAATTGTTCTTCATATGTTTTAGCCTTTAGGTCCCTAATCATTTTTGTTGTTCTTTCTGCACTCTTTCCAGAGTCTCAACATCCTTTTTATATTGTAGTAACCAAAACTGGATACCAATATTACTAAGGCTTTATAAAGCGTTGCTAATACTTCACGTTGTTGTGGTTAGCTCTGGCCCAGCTCCTGCCCCAAGGACTGTGGATGTGGGGGAGACATCCACATGCTGCAGGCCTGTTTTGCCCCCGGTGGAATCTGCTGATGAAGGCTCCTCTGACCAAGAAGACATGAGTGACAGGGAGGAGGAGAGTGTGGCAGACAGCTCAGATGGAGATCAATTATCTAGCTCCTCCTTGGATTCAGAACAAGAGTTAATGATACAGCCATGCATGCGGAGAGCGATGCATAGGCAACAACAACTGAGAGATTATTATCAAAGAAAATGAGGCCACCTGTGGGTGGGTGGGGCTGTGGTAATTAGTGAGGCTACTATAAATAGCAGCCTGTGGGTTTGGCCATTGTGGAGGATTATCTGATCGTTGTGTTTCGTGACTGCTTTACTGACTTTGACTTTTTGTGTGCTGATTTTTCCCCGCTTTGAAACTAAACTAGAGCAAAGTGTGTTTCACTTTGTGAAAGGAGAAGGACTGTGAATTGCCTCACAATGCAAGCTAAGTATCACAGAACTGATAAGGGACTTGTATAAAGCACCAGTTTGGTTGGAGACGAGTGCTCTTTGCTATACCAAAAGAGGGCTTAGTTTAAGTGAATTTTCATTATAAAGAACATTGTTTTGAATTTTCAAACGTGTGTGTATCTGAAATTTGTACCTGTGAATTTTTGGGAGGATTCTACCAGAGAGCCCGACAGAACACACGTAATCTCGATTCTATCCCTCTCTTAATGCAGCCTATACCAATCTTGATTGACACCTGCCATTTATTTCCCACATTGGGTGTTTGAAATGTTTTCATCCTGTTTTGTCTGCTTCCTTTAGCATAACAATGCTGTTTGCCTTTCTGCGCCTTCCAGTAATCAAACAGGTGAGATTAATCTCTCAGGAATCAAACAGATGAGATTAATCTTTCGGTAACTAATTTAGAATTAAACGCATGGTCCATGGTAGGCAGGAGCAATCATAAACTAATGAGCTGGCTTTAAAAAGTGCCAAAGTGAAACTAAACAAATCTGAATTTTGGGCTAATTAGAGATTGCAAAGAAAGATGGAGATACCTTTCCATTATTAACTGCAGAGTTGTTATTTTTAGGCAGATATCGTGTAGTCAAATGTCTTCATTCTGGCTCAGGAAAGATGGAAGCAGCAACGCAACACTTCTGGAAAACACCAAAGTTGGAGAAGGTTAATTTAATAGTACAGTGATACCTCTACTTACAAATTTAATTCATTCCGTGACCAGGTTCTTAAGTACAAAGGTTTGTAAGAAGAAGCAATTTTTCCCATAGGAATTAATGCAAAGGAAATAATGTGTGCAATCTGTCCATCCATTGTTCTGGGGGGAGAAACATTGACCCCCTCAGACAGGGTAAGCAACATGGGTGTCCTCCTGGATCCACAGCTGAGCCTTGATCACTGTCTCTCGACTCTGGCCAGGGGGACCTTTGCCCAGGTTCTCCTAGTTTACCAGGTATGGCCCTATCTGGGCCAGGAGGCTCTACACACAGTCACTCAGGCCTTCATCAACTCTGGTCTTGATTATTGCAATGCACTATACATGGGGTGTTCAGAGACTCCAAATTTATTTATTTATTTATTATTTAGATTTGTATGCCGCCCCTCTCCACAGACTCGGGGCAGCTTACAGCAGGATACAACAATTCATGACAAATCTAAATATAATTTAATATATTTAAAAAAACCCATTTACTAAGCAAACATACACACAAACATACCATGCATAAATTGTACATGCCCGGGGGAGGTGATTCAGTTCCCCCATGCCTGATGACAAAGGTGGGTTTTAAGGAGTTTACGAAAGGCAGGGAGAGTAGGGGCAGTTCTAATCTCCGGGGGGAGTTGGTTCCAGAGAGTTGGGGCCGCCACAGAGAAGGCTCTTCCCCTGGGGCCCGCCAACCAACATTGTTTAGTTGACGGGACCCGGAGAAGGCCAACTCTGTGGGACCTAATCGGTCGCTGGGATTCGTGCGGCAGAATGCGGTCTCGGAGATATTCTGGTCCAGTGCCATGAAGGGCTTTAAAGGTCATAACCAACACTTTGAATTGTGACCGGAAATTGATCGGAAGCCAATGCAGACTGCGGAGTGTTGGTGAAACATGGGCATACCTAGGTAAGCCCATGACTGCTCTCGCAGCTGCATTCTGCACGATCTGAAGTTTCCGAACACTTTCCAGAATGCAGCCATGTGAGCTGTCATGGGTGTACCTTGGTAAACCTATATAACACCTGCACTCCACGAGCTTCACTGGCTTCCTATTAATCTCCGGGCACAATTCAAGGTGTTGGTTATTACCTATAGAGCCCTATTTGGCTCAGGGCCAGACTATTTACGGGACCATCTCTTGCAGCATACCTCCGAGAGACCAATAAGAGCACACAGAGTTGACCCCCTCAAGGTCCCGTCGACTAAGCAATGCAGGTTGGCAGGGCCATGGGGGAGGGCCTTCTCTGCTGCTACCCCGGCTCTATGGAATCAACTACCCCCACCCCCAAGGTCCGTACTGCTCCCATTCTAATGGCTTTCTGTAAGACCACGAAGACCTGACTTTGCCGGCAGGCCTGGGGGGCCCATGAATTAACAACTATTTTTGGGGTATAATTTGTTTTTGTTTTTCACACCTTATATAGATTCCACTTTACATATCTCAAATTAAAATATAATACAATACAATATCAAATGCCAATTTCAAATTTTTCTAATGATTTACCTAATTATTTCTGGTATACATCATTCATTCTGTGCTACCTCCTTTCCAAATGCTATCATCCGGATTTTAGATAATGTTCTTCACTTTCATTTATATTTAAAGTGCTATAGCTATCTAAATTTCTCTTGGCTATTTGCTGTTTTTCCTAACTATGCCATTGTGATTTGCCAGCAGGCCTCTGGGGAACATGAATTAACAACTATCATGGCCAAATTTTATGAATGGTATGTACGCATGCTGATTGTTTAGTTAATATGGGTTTTAATCCGGGTTTTATAGTTAGATTATATATTTGACTTCTTTTAAATTGTTTTTTGTATTTTACATTGTGGTCCTTCGGGATTGGACGGCATAGAAATCGAATGAAATAAATAAAATAAACAAATAAATGCGGCCATGGGAGACTGTGGCAGTCATAGGTCACTAAACAAAACAGAACAGAGCAGAACAATTTACTCGCCAAATGTGATTGGACACACAAGGAATTTGGGGATGCACTTGGGGAAAAGGAATCCTCAATCTGAGTATTGCATTGGCAGTTCTGCCAATGCAGTTCTGTGTTAGCAAAAAGGATTTAGGGGTAGTGATTTCTGACAGTCTCAAAACAGGTGAACAGTGCAGTCAGGCAGTAGGGAAAGCAAGTAGGATGCTTGGCTGCATAGCTAGAGGTATAACAAGCAGGAAGAGGGAGATTATGATCCCGCTATATAGAGTGCTGGTGAGACCCCATTTGAAATACTGTGTTCAGTTCTGGAGACCTCACCTACAAAAAGATAATGACAAAATTGAACGGGTCCAAAGACAGACTACAAAAATGGTGGAAGGTCTTAAGCATAAAACGTATCAGGAAAGACTTAATGAACTCAATCTGTATGGTCTGGAGGACAGAAGGAAAAGGGGGGACATGATTGAAACATTTAAATATATTAAAGGGTTAAATAAAGTCCAGGAGGGAAGTGTTTTTAATAGGAAAGTGAACACAAGAACAAGGGGACACAATCTGAGGTTAGTTGGGGGAAAGATCAAATGCAACATGAGGAAATATTATTTCACTGAAAGAGTAGTAGATCCTTGGAACAAACTTCCAGCAGACGTGGTTGGAAAATCCACAGTAACTGAATTTAAACATGCCTGGGATAAACATATATTCATCCTAAGATAAAATACAGGAAATAGTATAAGGGCAGACTAGATGGACCATGAGGTCTTTTTCTGCCATCCGACTTCTATGTTTCTATTGAATTTGTCTCTGATGCAGATGCTCTCAGCATACATAAAAGAAAAATATACATTTGTCAAGAATCATATGGTACAACACTTAATGGCAGGGTAGTCTTTAATCAAGGGACAACCTGTACGATCTCAAAGATCAGATTATTCACCATACATTTAACCGGGTGACAGGAAGGGATTGAAATGTAGGCTATAAATTCTCAAATTGAGCTACCTGATCCAGTAAATTAATCCCGGAGAGGTAAGGATTAGCTCCCAATCCGAAGATTTTATGGAATTAACTTTCTCTAGTTAAACTAACACAATCCAGATTGTGAATCCTGTATACCAGGGAGTTTACTATCCCCTTTAACATCTAAAACTGAGGTAAAGTCCAAGGCTTCTAATTGTTATGGCTCTTTCGGTTTCTGTCCTCGGTGTCCTCATGGGAAATGAATGAGTGACAGGCGTGTGGGTTTGAGGGGTTTCTTTGAAAGCTGACATGCCAACCCTGATCATGTCATGCCTTTGAAAGAAAGAAACTTTCCGAGGCAAGCAATGCCTCAGGAAACACGGAAAGAAGCTTTTTAAAGCTTTCTCCGTTTCTTTCAGTTGACAGGAATAGGAAAAAAAAATGGCTGCTGGTTAAACTGATCACATCACCTCAAACCACGTATTGGTGGCCTGCAGCGGTAAGTCAGAGGATGGAGAGAGGATGGATCTGGTTGTGCCAACAGGAATAAAGAAGAGCTCCTAATCATCTTTTTTTTCCTTTCCAAAGGCAAGTGGCCTTTAAAAGAAGAAGAAGAAGAAGAGGGACAAATTTTGCTTCTTATCTAAGAAGCTTCATCAGTTACAGCTGATGAATTAATGACAAATTATAACTGATGGTGCTTCTTGAATCGGAAGCAAAAATGTTTTTTTTTTCCTTTTTGAAATAAAAATAAAGTCCAGTTACCTTTGGAAAGTGGGGGGGGGGAAGCACCTTTAAGACAACCAGTCTGTCATCTGCACCTCTATAACTGTCTGGTTTGGTGCTGCAACCCAACAGGACCGACACAGACTTCAGAGGAGAATCAGAACTGCAGAAAAAGCAATTGCTGCCAACCTGCCTTCCATTGAAGACCTGTATACTGCACGAGTCAAAAAGAGGGCGGGTAAAATATTTACTGACCCCTCACATCCTGGACACAAACTGTTTCAACTCCTACCCTCAAAATGTCGCTACAGAGCACTGCACATCAAGACAACTAGACACAAGAACAGTTTTTTTCCGAACGCCATCACTCTACTAAACAAATAATTCCCTCAACACTGTCAGACTTTCTACTAAATCTGCACTTCTATTCTACTAGTTTTTCTCATCATTCCTATCATCCATTTCCTCCCATGTTGACTGTATGACTGTAACTTGTTGCTTCTATCCTAAGATTTTTATTAATATTGCTTCTTCATTGCTTATTTGACCCCTATGACAATCATTAAGTGTTGTACCACATGATTCTTGACAAATGTGTATTTTATTTTATGTACGCTGAGAGCATATGCACCAAGACAAATTCCTTGTGTGTCCAATCACACTTGGCCAATAAAATTCTATTCTATTCTATTCTATTCTAAATATGAGACAGCAGTGTGCATCAGCTGCCAAAAAAGCCAACACAGTTCTAGGCTGCATTAACAGAGGGATAGAATCAAGATCAATGTTAATACCACTTGTATATTATGCCTTGGCAAGGCACACTTGGAATACTGCATTCAGTTTTGGTCAGCATGATGCAGAAAGGTCTCTGTTGAGACTCTAGAAAGAGTACAGAGTAGAGCAACGAAGTCTTCGGAGAGGGGCGGCATACAAATCTAATAAAACTTAACTAGGGGACTGGTGGCTAAAATATATGAAGAACAATTGCAGGAACTGGGTATGTCAGGTTAATAAAATGAAGGACCATGGGAGACAGGATAGCAGTCTTCCAATATCTCAGGGGTTGCCACAAAGAAGAAGAAGGAGTCAACCTATTCACCAAAGCTCCTGAGGGTAGAACAAGAAGCAATGGGTGGAAACTAAACAAGGAGAGAAGTAACTTAGAACTAAGGAGAAATTTCCTAATGGTTAGAACAATTAATCCGTGGAACAGCTTGCCTTCAGAAGTTGTGAATACTCCAATACTGGAAGTTTTGAAGAAGATGTTGGATAACCATTTGTCTGAAGTAGTGTAGGGTTTCCTGCCTAAGCAAGGGGTTGGATTGAAGACCTCCAAGGTCCCTTCCAACTCTGTTGTTATTATAACTATGACCTGGATTACTGAGACTCTCCGATTTATATTAATATTGATTGTTTCCTGATTGCTTATTTGAACCCTATGACAATCATTAATACTCGTGATTCTTGACAAATGTATCTTTTCTTTTATGTACACTGAGAGTATATGCACCAAGACAAATTCCTTATGTGTCTAAATACACTTGGCCAAGAAACGTTCTGTTCTATTCTGTTCTGTTCTGTTCCTTTCCATTCCATTCCATTCCATTCTGTTCATTCCATTATTCTACTCTACTCTACTCTACCCTACCCTACTCTACCCTACTCTACTCTACTCTACTCTACTGAGGACCCGGATTGTGGGGGCAATATGTTGGCTCTGTTAAAAAGTGCTATTGCTAACATGTTGTAAGCCGCCCTGAGTCTAAGGAGAAGGGCGGCATAAAAATTGAATAAATTATAAATTACCGTAAATTATAATTACGCTACCCTACCCTACCGTACCGTACCCTACCCTACTCCATTCCATTACGTAAGATCTAATTGCGGGAAAGGGGATGGGTGAATTATTGTCTTTCCATGAATTTTTTTCTGCAAAATAAATATATTCTTTCCAAATAAATATATTCTTCTATAATTGTTCTTTCTAAGCTTAACCTATTGAACGTGGGGTTATCGAAAAATTGAAGGAGATTGTTTCTGAAAGAAAGGGAGGGGGACAAGGTATAAATCTGAAACATAAGCAAATGTTCAAGGCTGTCTGACATAGAATTAAACATGTTTTTAATACATTTGTGATAGATAAAGCATATCCAGTTCTTGTAACTTCTTTCTGAGATCTTACACTAACTTATAATTCGGTATATTTTTTCTGTAATGTAATGCAGACATCATGCAGGTTTTTACAAGCAGGGTTCAGTTTCTTTTAGAGGCCCTCGGCTGTATGTAGCACGATGCCTTCTTGCTTACACAGAGGTCACCCAAAGTCAATGAGATTTCCAGATGTGGCAGGATCTTACAAACTACGGTGGCATACAATTTCCAGCCCCCTTCTGCAAACATGCGGGGGGAGTAATGGCGCACTCTGTTTAGCTGTGAAATTGTACATTTTGATATATTCCTGTCATCAAACAGGAACCCTTAACGACAGACATGATGAAAGACGCCCATGCATGACGTCTGGAAACAATTTCCCATTGTCAGGGAGAAGGGACTGAACTGAAGTGACATAACGGGAACATTGCAACACACTGGATGACTGTGAAGTAGATGTGTTTGAAAGGGAATATGGTAAGAGATAGCCTGGCAGTAACCTAATAAGATGTAACTTTATAAATCTCCAGATTACGTACAGGCCTCCTGTAAGAAGGAACTTTTCCGTGAACATAGAATTCCTTCCAACATTCATTGTTGCTATATTATTTATTCATTTATTTTATTTTACTTATGTGAATTTATATGCCGCTCCGAGGACTCAGGGAGGCTTACAACATATAAAAAGCAATGCAACATCATCATCCAATTAATTTAAAATTAATTTAAAATATCTCCGGGACTGCCTTCTGCTGCACGAATCCCAGTGACCGGTTAGGTCCCACAGAGTTGGCCTTCTCCGGGTCCCGTTGACTAAGCAATGTCATTTGGTGGGACCCAGGAGAAGAGCCTTCTCTGTGATGGCCCTGACCCTCTGGAACCAGCTCCCCCCAGATATCAGAGTTGCCCCTACCCTCCTTGCCTTTCGCAAGCTCCTTAAAACCCACCTCTGTCGTCAGGCATGGGGGAATTTAAATTTCCCTTCCCCCTAGGCTTATAGAATTTATACATGGTATGCTTGTATGTATGAGTGGTTCTTTAAATTGGGTTTTTTTAGATTGTCTTTTAATATTAGATTTGTTTACATTGTCTTTTTATATTGTTGTTAGCCTCCCCGAGTCTTTGAAGAGGGGTGGCATACAAACAAACAAACAAACAAACAAACAAACAATCTAAAAACACCATAGTACTGAAACCAGTCAATGCCATTCACACAAGAGAACACCGTTGGGTTTGCCCATCACTAGTGCCAATCTTACATCGCCAGTGGCTCACTAATGTTTCCGGTGATTTGGTCCAAACTGGGAGGAACCCACCCCTGGTACAAATAAACAATCAGGATATTTTATTTATTTATTTATTAGATTTGTATGCTGCCCCTCTCTGTAGACTCGGGGCGGCTCACAACAGCAATAGAACAATTCATAAGAAATCTAATAATTTAAAAACATTTTAAAAACCCCATTATTAATCAGACATACATACAAACATACCATACATAAATTGTATAGGCCCGGGGGAGATGTCTCAATTCCCCCATGCCTGGCGGCAAAGGTGGGTTTTAAGGAGTTTACGGAAGGCAAGGAGGGTGGGGGCAGTTCTAATCTCTGGGGGGGAGCTGGTTCCAGAGAATCGGGGCCACCACAGAGAAGGCTCTTCCCCTGGGACCTGTCCTTTAAATTTCTTAATATAAAACTATCCTTAAAATTTCAATATATCATTTATTTAATTTAATAAATTCAAATGTTTTAAAATTGCTCATATATTATTAAAACTCTTTTTTAATATTCCACCACTTATACACTTTGTCCCAAGTTTTATAAAACTCTGTTTCCATTTGATTATTTAACCGTCTTGTCATCATGTCTAATTCTGCACATTCCATAATTTTTTTAAATATTTCTTCATCTTTTGGTATTTCCTTGTCTTTCCATTTTTGCGCAAATGCAATTGCGGCGCAGGCGGAGTAATAGTCGGACACAAGGTGTGGGTATAACGGGGTCACTTTTATTCAAACAACTTAACTTCTTAACTTATTAACTTATTTAAACCATTAACCCCACATGACCTGCAGGGTGCAAAATCAAATGGGGGCGGAATAACGTAGCCAATTCAGACAGAGCAACCCTGGGGCGAAAACTCCTTGAAACTGGGTGCGGGTCCTGGTAAACTACACCTACCCCCTGCACCCTTACTACGCCACACCTGGCGTGTGGGATGGCTCGCTACTGGTCTATGTTAAACTCCAGCAAGCGAGCCACAGGAGCGACTCACTCCCCGAACCCAGGCCGGTCGAGCCCTGTAATCCGAGAAGGAGCTCGCCCCTCACCTCAGTAGAGGTGCCCCTAAAGGAGCTCACCAGTTGCTATTCATTTTATTTTCCGCCCCCTATCGGCCACAGCAGGGGGTGAAATTTTAATTTATTCCCCCTGCTCCCCCCCCTGCACATATATGTGCAGGCACCTCTGCAGGTCGGCTATAAATTTATCGTTCCCACTATCGGTCAAGTGTACACCGTCCTGTCTGTACAAGTCTATGAGGGACGCCCTGATGTCTGGATGGTCTATCACTCCACCCCCAGCCTGAATCACCCACTTCTTAACCGCTCTGTTTACCCTCTTCCTAGCCTTATCCACTGCGCTAGGGCTTCTAGCCTGCCGCCAACTCCTCCTGGGCAGGATGTTGGACCACCACACACACGTATCTGGCCACCGCTCCCAGATCACTTGCAAACTCTCCCAAATGTGCCACAGCAGCTCTACACCTGTCATCGCTCCCAGATCGTTCCCACCAACGTGCAAGACCAAACAGCCCGGCACCCCTCGCACTTTCCCACTGTTGAACAACAGGGGAAGAACTTCACGCCAACGTAGGCCTCGACGGCCTAGCCACTGAACCACCGCTCGATCAATCTCCAAATTCGTGCCGGGCGTCGTCTCACGGGCCCTCCGCTCGGCCCAGTACACCATGCTGTGGCCACATATCAGGATTCTGCGGCGCCAGTCAAGTCGTCGGGCTAGAGAAAGGGAGGAAGCAGAGCAGCATCAGACTGGCGGCCCAGCGCAACCCCCCCGCCCCGCCCCACTCACCTAGGGGCGGATGTACGTCCGGAAGGCCCCAGATCTCCAGCGGCCCACTGTCTTTATATCCAGCCTGCTGAAACCTTCGACTGCTGCCAACGACGCTGCACCTATTCTGAATGAGTGAGTCCCGTAACGTCTGGGGTCCAAGCCCAACCTTGCCAGCGCCTTGGACGTGACAGCCCAGAACTGGTACCTGGTCAGGGGTTCACCGGACACATGACAAAACAAAAAACCCGGCTCTTCACCCCTGTGGGCCCAATACGCCACCAGCGCTGCCACCGGGCACACCCGCCGGTTGTTAGCCCGGGACAGTTGGACCGTCACACCTCTACCCCTCTGGTCGGTCTTGGACCGTCGAAGCCTCAAGGACACCGAGCTACGACCTAACTTGATATCCCTTGTGGTGAACGCCTGGCCGGAGCTATCGGCTCGGGAAGCTGCTAGAACCTCGCTAACCCGAAAAGCCCCGAAAAACAAGGTCACCGCCACCGCGTGGTACAGTGATGCCTCATACTCAGAGCGGCAGAGCCGACCCCACAGCTCGTAAAGCCCCATCAAGTGGGTGAGCTTTAGGGGACGCCTGCTGTCACCCTGGGCCTGACCTTTCTCCCTGATCCACCCCTCCAATGTCTTCCTAATCCTGAAATCCCCTGTGGTGTCCAAAAAACCCCGAGACTTGGCCACGAAGGCCAAGCCTGCCAGCTTGCCCCTAATCGTCCGAGCAGACAACCCGCGGCGGCGGTTAAGCGCGCAAAATTCGAGCAGGTGTTCGACCGGGGCCGGCCAAAGCTGATCGTATCTCCTATCATGACGAAAAGCCCAAAATTCCCTACCTGCCCGCTGGTATGCTCTCCTGGTGCTGGGAGCTATGGACAAATCCATGGCCTTGCTTACGTCGGCCCTCCAATCGGCCACAGATGCTGTGGGGCTGCTTCCGGGTGCTCCTCGGCCTGTGGGGCAAGCAGCCGGAACCTAGCCAACTGCCCCCTTGACAGAGCATCAGCCACCCCGTTTCTGACCCCTGGAACATGATGTGCCCGGAAGAGCATATTATTGGCAAGACATCTCGTTACCATATGCCGGACCAAACCCATAACCCGTTCGTTCCTAGAGGAGAGTGTATTCACTACGTGTACTACCGCCATATTGTCGCACCAAAAGTGGACTGTCCTACCGGCAAAACTGGATGCCCACAGCTCGATGGCCACGACAATTGGGAATAGCTCCAAAAATGTCAAATCCCTACAGATGGCCTCTCCGCGCCACTCCTGCGGCCAGTCAGCCCGAAACCATTTGTTCTGCCACACCACACCGAAACCGGTCGTGCCCGCCGCATCGGACTTCACTTGAAAGTCCGCTTTCAGCAGCATATCCTGTCGCCACAATGACACACCGTTGTACCCGTCCAGAAACCATTGCCACACCACGAGGTCCTCCCTAACGCTCTTCGATAACCTGATCCTGTGGTGCGGTTTTGTCACACCAACCGTTGCCCTGTACAGTCTAAACATAAAGGCCCTACCCGGCGCAATCACACGACAAGCAAAATTCAACAGGCCAGCCAGCTCCTGAACCTGTCTCAGAGTCACCTTCTTTGCGGCCCGGGCAACCCTCACCGCTTCCTTGAGTCTAGTCAGTTTGTCCTCGGGTAGACTACACGTTTGTGCAACGGAGTCCACCTCGATGCCTAAAAATGTCAGTCTAGTCGAAGGCCCCTCGGTCTTTTCGTGAGCCAAAGGTATGCCTAAATCCGCGCATAAAGCCTGGAAACCCGTCATCCCCTGTTGACAATCGACGGCGCCCGCCGGCCCCGCGAAGAGAAAATCATCCAAATAATGTACGACAGATGCAAAGCCCGTACTTTTAACATGTGCCCACTCCAAAAATGAACTGAACTTCTCAAACAGCGAGCAGGATATAGAACAACCCATTGGCAAGGCCCTATCAACAAAGAACCCGCCCTCGAACTGAAAACCCAACAAGTCGAAATCCCCCGGGTGAATGGGCAAAAGCCGAAAGGCCGATTTGATATCACACTTCCCCATCAGTGCCCCCACTCCGCACGCCCGGACCATCGCGACAGCCGTCTCGAATGGTGTGTAGCGCACCGAGCAGAGCTCCTCAGGAATGTGATCGTTCACCGATTCACCAGGGGGGAACGACAGGTGATGTATGAGCCTGAACTCTCCCGCGGCCCTCTTGGGCACCACACCGAGTGGGGACACCTGCAGGAAGGGCAGGGGGGGCTCCGCAAAGGGGCCCAAAACCCGGCCCTCGCGCACCTCCTTCATAATTTTGTCCCGCACTACGTGGCCCATACCTGCCACCGACCTCAAATTGTCCGCCATGCAGGCCCTACGCGGCCCCCCGTACGGGATCCTGAAGCCCACGGAGAACCCCGCGAGCAGGAAATCAGCACCCTTCTTGGGGCGGTAGCCGGTGAGCCAATGCTGCAACCTGTCCAATCTAACGGGGGTTGGGCCCCTTACCTTGAGCTCCCCCAGGTTGGGGTTTGGCGGGGGTCCCGGCGTCCTTGGAGCCGTCCCCTCCCCGTCCCCTGTAACAAGCGGAGGTCGGGTGTCTACCACTACACAAGGCGCAGGCGTGGCGAAAACGACAATATGACCTGGAACAGGCCCCCCTGGCGCCGTACTCGTAACAGTACGGCTGGCCTCGAAAGGACGACCCAGCCGTGCTGCGCTGGCCGGAGGCCGGGGTCCCCGTCCCCACCGCCGGGCGGGGAAGAGTAGCCTCCTTGCCCGTTGTTAAGAGCAGATGACCTGTGGGTGTTCGCCCACTGGCCGGAGTTGACGCTTGCTGCGTGGCCTGAAGCCACAAATCATTATGCCGCATATCCCACGGCCAGTGTCTATTGTGGGCGGCGAACCTGCGAAAGTCCTCGTCATAGCGCTTCCAAGCCTCCCCCCCAAACTCCTGATACGCTCTCAGAATCATGTTCATGTACAAGATGAGCTCATGTGTCTTATGGACATCATCTTCCACCACCACAGAGTGGTAGGCCAAAAATGCATACGCCCACGACAGAATCCCCTTGTCCATTTTGGTGCCTTTTGGGTCATCCGACCCCTTCTTGCCCTCTTTATCCTTCTCCTTCTTAGACTTTTCAGGTAGCAAAATCTGAAACATGTCCACATAAGCGCCCCGCCAAATTTTACGCTTGAGGGACTGGGACATGTGCATACTAAGCGGAGTGTCCGGTAGGCCCGGCGCGAAAGGGTTATCGCTGTCAAAAGAGGTACTGGTGGACCCCGAGGTGGTTGACCCAGAACTGTCCCTCGAGGTATCCCTCTTCCGTTTGTGCCGCTTGGCCACTGCCCTTCTACGCCCCCTCCTCCAAACTTGAGCAGCTGTGCGGGAGCGCCATGTCCTCTGACCCCCCTGTGTGGTGCGTTTTGAAGCCCGTAGCCTGCCCTCTTGGGAGGGACCACCGGTGCCTAGGCACAGGGCACTCACCCCAGTGAGATGAGTCGTCGTCTGCATCCTCGGAGCCGGACACTGCTCTCCTGGCCTTGCGCCGCCTGCTGCGTTGCTTCGCGCGCCGAGTACCGCGCGCCCTCCGCGGGCTGTCCGCGGACCCCGACGAGCTCCGAGACCCCTCAGTATTGTCCACGCCCGTGGCACGGCCTCGCCGGGACCTGCCCCGCTTCCTTGGCCTTTCATCAAGTTTCTCAAGTAAGGAAGACAGTAAATGTGAGGAAACCGAAAGGGAATCCCCATCCCTCTGCCCCCTCCTGGCAGGCCCTGCAGCGGGGGCCTCAGCCCCAGATAGACCCGTATCAGACCCACTGGGAGTGACCTCCTCTGCCCCAGTGGCCTCGCCCGCTCCCCCTGGCGCAGCCCCCGGCCGGGCCCGGCCCTGGCGTCGACCCCTCACCGCTGAAGAGGCCCCCCTATGGCCCGCTGAGCTCCCCCGGGGGCTCACCTCCCCGCTGGGGCTGCCTTCCCCTACCGGCCTCCCGGACTGCTGAGCCCCCGGGGCTTCACCCCAATTCCGCTTGGGGGCCCGCTTCCTCCCGGTGCGGCGTGGCTCAATGGGGGGGGCCCCCGGCCCTCCGGCCTGCCCCCCCGAGGCCCGCCGCCGTGCCCCCGAGCGACTACGTCCACCCCCCGCCATGCCTCCGTGCTCAAATGCGCCTCCAAACCCTGTGGGGGGTGTCGCCGAAGCGAACTAAGGCTCCAGCCGCCGCTCGCGGCTCTTCTGGCCTCGAAGGCCCGACGCTCCGGCGACGCTCGGCTGCGCAGCAGGCCTTCAGGCCTGTGACGCAGCTAGCTGGGAGGAACGGCAGCAGCAGCCTCGCCTCACGATGCTCCGGGCGAGACTGCTGCGCCACAAGGCAGCCCCCTTTTATAGGGCTGCCCTGCTCGCCCGGCCAATCGGTGCCCACGCACCGCACCACGTGGTCACGGCACCCGACGTGGGTGCCGTGACTCCGCCCACCAACATGGCGGCCTCCATCCCCGCCGATCGCCGCAAACCCCACCGGCCGGTAAGTCGGCTGTGGGAATTCTTGCCACTACTGCATTCTAACTACTGTATCACTGTGGCTCAAGCAAAGTCAAAAGAGGGGAGCTGGATTTGTTTAATGACCATGCAATTTACTTAACAATCACAGGAATTCATTTACCCCTAATGACATAAAATTGAATGCAACTCACTTAACAACTGTCTGGGTTAGAAATGAAAATTTGAGTTTGTGATCATACTGCAAGTTAAAGTCTACCTGCTATTATAAAGGAATCATTCATGCAGTTATGGAATATGGAGATAAATATTTGGTTAAATAATCATATTCTTTTAGTGCACATTAGATAGATAGATTGATATATGGATATATGGGCATATGGATAGATGGATGGATGATAGTTGGATAGTTGGATAGTTGGATAGTTGGATAGATGGATAGATGGATAGATGGATAGATGGATAGATGGATAGATGGATAGATGGATAGATGGATAGATGGATAGATGGATAGATGGATAGATGGATAGATGGATAGATGGATAGATGGATAGATGGATAGATGGATAGATGGATAGATGGATAGATGGATAGATGGATAGATGGATAGATGGATAGATGGATAGATGGATAGATGGATAGATGGATAGATGGATAGATGATAAATGGATGGATGGATGGATGGATGGATAGATAGATAGATTGATAATATATGGATGGATGGATGAATAGATAGATAGATAGACAGACAGACAGACAGACAGACAGACAGACAGATGATAAAGTCAGACAAAGGCACAACAGATATACTTACAAATCATTAGTGATTTTTGTTCTTTTAATCCTAGTACATTACATGCAAGGCCAAATAGCCAAATACGGTGCTGTCCATCCTCTGGATTCATATAAGAAGAGAATTATGATCTCTTGCAGATCTTTAGCAATTCCCAAATCCAAGAGGCCCCCTTTCTGTTTCTCTTTATTGCCATAAAACTGTTAAATTCCAAACAAAGAGGCCTCCCGTGCCTGAATTAGAACAAATCATGGAGGCCTTAAAACACATTTTGATTCATTGTCCTCGGGTCCCTTCACCCGGGAACCTGGACCCCAATTATTTTCTCATTGTGCTTTCTGGGACAAAAGTGTGTGTGTTTTCTTAAAGCCCCTCTGATTTCCTCAAGGAGTTCATTCTCACAGTATCCCACCATTTCTTTAAAGATATAAGACAGGACTTGGATCAAGGCCCAATATACAGGATGTAGGCAGCAGGGGAATCAATGGGATCCCTAGATAGCCTAGAGAAAGAACGTTATGGTTAATTTGGATCTTGAAGGCGAAGGGTTATAATGCTCTACTGCAGGCTACTACTGCTGATTGCTGGCTGCCTGCAATTTGGCAGTTCAAATCTCACCAGGCTCAAGGTTGACTCAGCCTTCCATCCATCCAAGATGGGTAAAATAAGGACCCAGATTGTTGGGGGCAAGAGGCTGACTCTCTGTAAACTGCTTAGAGAGGACTTCAAAAGTACTGTGAAGCGGTATATAAGTCTAAGTGCTATTGCTATTTTCTTTCCTGCCCTGCCACTGCCCCCCACACCTCTTATGAAAGACGTCTAAACTATCTATCGGATCTTCTCAGTTGGTGGTAGAAAAATATGAATGTCGCCTCTAAAACATTTTATTCTTTCTTTTTTACCCAACCGCTCTCATTCATTTCAATGAAGTTATTATTTTGTTTTGGGTTTTTTAAGAGATATAGTCTGTCCTCTGCTTCTCTATAACTGTTTGGTTTGGTTCTGCAACCCAACAAGATCGATACAGACTTCAGAGGAGAATGAGAACTGCAGAAAAAATAATTGCTGCCAACCTGCCTTCCATTGAGGACCTGTGTACTGCACGAGTCAAAAAGAGGGCTGTGAAAATATTTACTGACCCCTCGCATTCTGGACATAAACTGTTTCAACTCCTACCCTCAAAATATTGCTACAGAGCATTGCACACAACTATACAACTAGGACTGCCCTTTGCTTGCAGCACCGCTACGGTGTCCTTTCACGTAAAAATAAACATTGTTATTTTTACAAAAAAGGACCCCGCAGTGGCACTGCAAGCAAAGGGCGGTCCTTTCACATAAAAATAACAATGTTTATTTTTATGTGAAGACCTGCCTTTGAAGGAGCTGGGGAATCCCTCCCACGAAGAGATTCCGGGGGGGGAGCCTTGACGTCACCAGCAGGTTACTAAGGACGCCAAGGTGATCACCTTGGCATCCTTAGCAACCTGCCAGTATACGTGACGTCAAAGCTCCACCCCCGGAATCTCTTGGTGGGATTCCCCATTCGGGTTTGGGTTCGGTTCGGGTTCAGCCGAATTTTGCGTAAAGTTTGTCTGAACTTGCCAAACCCGAACACCGTTGGGTTCGCCCATCACTAGTCTCCACTACTATTACTATTAGTTTTTTCTCAACATTTTGATCACCCATTTTCTTCCACCTATGACTGTATGACTGTAACTTGTTGCTTGTATTCTTAATATTTTTAGTAATATTGGTTGCTTCCTCATTGCTTATTTGATCCCTATGACAATTATTAACTGTTGTACCTCATGATTCTTGACAAATGTATCTTTTTCTTTTATATACACTGAGAGCATATGCACCAAAGACAAATTCTTTGTTTGTCCAATCACACTTGGCCAATAAAGAATAAATTAAATAAATAAATAAATAAATAGCCATAACATTTAGACTTATATACCGCTTCATAGTGCTTTTTACAGCTCTCTCTAAGCGTTTACAGAATCAGCATATTGCTCCCAACAATCCGGGTCTTCATTTTACCCACCTCAGAAGGATGGAAGGCTGAGACAACCTTGAGCCGGTGGTGAGATCTGAACTGCTGAAGTACAGCTAGCAGTTACCTGAAGTAGCCTGCAGTGCTACACTCTAACCACTGAACCACCCTGCCTCTTAATTGCATTGAACAAAATATTCTTCAGACTCATTGATACAGGGATGGGTTCCACTTACCTTTGCCTCCGGTTCTGAGCATCACAGTTCAACTCCATCCCCCTTGATACCAGTTTAAGAGATCACAGTCATAACGGTTATCTTTTTGAATCTTATTATCGGAGATACAGTGGTAGCTCTACCTAAGAATGCCTCTACTTACAAACTTTTCTAGATAAGAAATGGGTGTTCAAGATTTTTTTGCCTCTTCTCAAGAACCATTTTCCGCTTACAAACCCAAGCCTCCGAAACCGTAACTGGAAAAGGCGGGGAGAAGCCTCCGTGGGGCCTTTCTAGGAATCTCTTGGGAGGAAACAGGACTGGAAAAGGCAGGGAGAAGCCTCCGTGGGGCCTCTCTAGGAATCTCCTGGGAAGAAACAGGGTCAGAAAAGGTGTGGAGAAGCCTCCGTGGAGCCTCTCTAGGAATTTCCTGGGAAGAAACAGGGCCAGAAAAGGTGGGGAGAAGCCTCCGTGGGGCCTCTCTAGCAATCTCCTGGGAGGAAACAGGGCCTCCACCCTCCCTGTGGTTTCCCCAGTCACACACATTATTTGCTTTTACATTGATTCCTATGGGAAAAATTGCTTCTTCTTACAACCTTTTCTACTTAAGAACCTGGTCATGGAACAAATTAAGTCCGTAAGTAGAGGTACCACTGTACTTCCTTTGGCAGTTGTGAGCTCCCCATGCATCTTCAGCATTTATCTGATAGATACTCTAGCTACAGATATGATAAAGACATGGGCGAACAATATGAAGCTTTCTTTCACAAGAAATCCAAAGCTTGCACAATAGTGGCCATTTGAATTTTCACTGTCGCTCCGTCGCAGCGCTGCGAGACTTCCCTTCTAACCCCACATCTATTTTTTAAAATCACAATAAGCCTTTAAACTGTTTTAACTACTTTCCATTCAATAGCAATTTTCAAGCCTGGTTTGCAAGTCAAAGAGCCTCTCCCCGATGCTTTTGAACATGAAGCATGGAAAGGAGTCCTGACAACTGATTGATGTCAGTCAACCTGGGAGAAGTCTTTTTGGGATGCTGAATGAGGCCCAGGAGAGTTTTTATTTGAAAGTGAGGGGAAGGGGATCCATCTGTGAAACTCCCCGTCTCAACATTTTAAATTATTTTTCCCCATTTCGTGGAATCCCATTGATCCTTGACATTTTTATCTTAAGTAATCTTTTAAAAGTCTATTGCCATTTAAGGTTGATGTATGTTTTGGGGATGGTTTCTCAAACAGGGTTTTTCCTTGTGCTTTTATGTTTTACTAATCTTGTGTTTATAGAACCATAAATCGTAGAACTGCAAAGGGCCACTGAAGTCCTCAAATTTCACTTTTTCCTCAATGATGGTATTCATATTTATTGATATATTTATTGCCTGACTTTATTATTATTTTTATAAACAATTCAAGACGGCAAACAGTTCCAACATATCTTCCTCCTTGTTACTTTCCCCAAAGTCACCCTGCGAGGCGAGAGGCATTGGGTGGGCCAAATTCACTCAGTGGCTTTCATAGCTAAGACATACTAGAACTTTCAGGCACCTGGTGATTGGACCAAGTCACCCAGTGGCTTCCATGGCTAAGACAGAACTACAACTCACAGGCGCCTGGTGACTGGATCAAAGTCAACTAGTGGCTTTTATGGTTAAGGTGGGAGTAAAACTCAAAACCCTTTGGTGATTGGTCCAAAGTCACCTAGCTGGTTTTTATATCTAAGGTGGGAGTAGAACTCACAATCTACTAGTCTGGTGCATTCCTCCCCACTCTCCCCTGGACCTATAGTATTTATGTATGGTATGTCTGTGTATATGTCTGGTTTAATAATGGGGTTTTTAAATGTTTTTTAAATTTATTAGATTTGTATGCTGTGAGCCGCCCCGAGTCTATGGAGAGGGGCAGCATACAAATCTAATAAATAAGTAAGTAAGTAGGTAGGTAGGTAGATAGATAGATAGATAGATAGATAGATAGATAGATAGATAGATAGATAGATAGATAGATAGAACAGATCTGTGCCCTTTATATACTCGCTTTGGAGAAAGGTTTTTCAGCCTACGCTATTATTCTCCAAACATAGAATTTAAAAGACCAGGAGAAATTTCCTCTGGATAATTTTGAGTCAAAGAACTGTTAGTCTTAGTTCGCAAGATGAGCAAGGGATCACATCATCATTCCAGTGAGTCCTCGGAGAATATATATATCTTGGAATGTGCACAAGGGACATTTTTGCAATACAGAAAAGGAGTTAATAATTATGATTTATTTGGGAAAGAGGAAGATTCCCGCTAATATGTGGCCTGCTGTGGTCCCTCCGGTTTCTTGCACGATTTGAGACAAATCCTCCCTAAGCATCCATCACTTCATTGATGGCCACTGAGAGAGGTATTGGTGTTCCAAAGGAAGAAGTTTTCAAAAGATATATTCAGACCATCAATCAAGTTGAGGAACAAACTAGAACTAAGGAAGAATTTCTTGACAGAACAATCAATGGGAAGAACGACTTGCCTACAGAAGTTGTGGGTGCTCCATCACTGGAGGCTTTTAATTAAGAAGAGTCTAGAGGGCCATATGTCCAGAATGGTATAAGACAGTGATGGCAAACCTATGGCATGAGTGCCACAGGTGGCATGCGGAGCCATATCTGCTGGCATGCGAGCCATTGCCCTAGCTTAGCTCCAATGTTCATGTGTGGGCTGGCCATCGGATTTTTGGCTTTCACAGAGGCTCTAGGAGGGTGTTTTCGGCTTCCAGAGAGCCTCCAGGGGGATAAGGGAGGACATTTTTACCCTCCCCCAGCTCCAGGGAAGCCTTTGGAGCCTGGGGAGGGCAAAAAACGTGCCTACTGGGCCACCAGAAGTTGGAAAACAGGCCATTTCCAGGCTCCAGTGGGCCTCCAGGGGTTTTTCACCCTCCCCAGGCATTGGATTATGGGTGTGGGCACTTGCACACAATAACAATAACAACAACAACAACAACAACAACAACAACAACAACAACAATAATAATAATGCATCATGTCTATGCTTGTAGTCAGTCTGTGCAATCTTTTTGCAGCAGCTGAGTATGTGATCGATTGTTTCATCTGTTTCTTTACAGAGTCTGCACTTTGGATCATCTGTTGATTTTTCAATTCTGGCTTTGACAGCATTTGTTCTAATGGCCTGTTCTTGTGCCGCCAGTATTAATCCTTCTGTCTCCTTTTTGAGTGTTCCACTTGTAATCCATGACCAGGTCTTTTCTTTATCCACTTTGCCTTCAATCTTCTCCACAGTGGAAAGAAAAGACCTGGTCATGGCTTATAAGTGGAATCCTAACCCTAGCCCTAACCCTAACCCTAACCCTAGGGTGGGTGGGTAGGTGAGTGGATGGATGGATGGATGGATGGATGGATGGATGGATAGATAGATAGATAGATAGATAGATAGATAGATAGATAGATAGATAGATATCTGTGATTATCTTAAATATTCTGTTTGCCACAACAATGCAGAGCTGTGACTTGAAATGAGTTTCCATTTCCAGGTAGACCTTTGTGGGGCTTTTGTTCTTAATAATAAATTGCTCGTTCTGTTCAACATACACACAAAAAAAAATCAAAGCAAAACTCACTTTGCACTGAAATGTTAATCTAGCACGACTAATTATATATTACTTATTCAAGCCGTGCATTGCCAAGCAGAATTTCACCAACAGACCTTTGTGTATATTGAAGCTGACACTGGAAATTCTTAAATGTAGTGATAAATGGTTTCCCTTCACGAAACTGACATTGTTTTCTTTCTTATCCACCTAGCCGTTTCTTTGCGCCGCACCATTTCTCTTTAATGTCTTAGATGCATGGCGGTTCATACACATGTTTGAAAATCACTCTTCCATTTGGCTAATTTCAATCTGCCATTTGTTTCTATCAATGTTTTCAGAGATTATTGGAAGACAAAAGAGGTGTCTTTCCCAGCCTGCTGTTGGCCATCAAAACCATTCTCAATGTCTTTGTTCATCCAAAGAAATGTCCATAAATCTTAAGAGAATAAAAAACTAACAGAGTTGGAAAGGGACCTTGAAGGTCTTCTAGTCTAACCCTTGTTTAAGCAGGAACCCTATATTGTTTCAGATAAATGGTTGTCCAATCTCTTTTTAAAAAATCCTCTAGTGATGGAGCATCTGCAGCTTCTGGAGGCAACTCGTTCCACTGATTAATTGTTCTCACTGTCAGGAAATGTCTCCTTAGTTCTAGATTATACAAATATTGACTTTTTATTATTATTATTATTATTATTATTATTTATTATTATTATTATTATTATTATTATTATTATTATTATTTGGATTTGCAGACTCCGGGGCGCCTAACAACAGTAATAAAAACAGCATATAACAATCCAACAGTTAAAAACCCATTATTATAAAACCAAACATACATACAGACATACCATGCATAAAATTATAAAGTCCTAGGGGGAAAGAGTATCTCAGTTCCCCCATGCCTGGCGGCAGAGGTGGGTTTTAAGAAGCTTACGAAAGGCAAGGAGGGTGGGGACAATTCTAATCTCTGGGGGGAGTTGGTTCCAGAGGGCCGGGGCCACCACAGAGAAGGCTCTTCCCCTGGGTCCTGCCAAGCGACATTGTTTAGTTGACGGGACCCGGAAAAGACCCACTCTGTGAGACCTAACTGGTCGCTGGGATTCGTGCAGCAGAAGGCGGTCCCTGAGATAATCTGGTCTATGCATTCAAAGCTCTCTGAATAGAATAGAATTCTTTATTGGCCGGGTATGATTGGACACACAAGGAATTTGTCATTGATGCTTGACTGGGTTGAGTCACCTGATTCACTATGTTCCATATTTATTCATTTCCTTCTTTAAATAAATAAATAAATCATTTATTCTATTCTGTTTCAGAAGGAAAGTGATAACAGAATAAAATACGGTAAATTGCCACTCATTTTCCCTGTTAGCCCTTGACTCACTTCATCTAGCAGGACTCTTAAGTAGAAATGTAAAGATGTTAGTATTTGGATAACTCTAAAATCACCTTCACATACATGCTATCTGGACCGGGACTCACTGCTCACAGTCACTCATGCCCTCATCACCTCGAGGTTCGACTACTGTAATGCTCTCTACATGGGGCTACCTTTGAAAAGTGTTCGGAAACTTCATATCGTGCAGAATGCAGCTGCGAGAGCAATCAAGGGCTTCCCCAGGTATGCCCATGTTATACCAACACTCCACAGTCTGCATTGGTTGCCGATCAGTTTCTGGTCATAATTCAAAGTGTTGGTTATGACCTATAAAGCCCTTCATGGCATCGGACCAGAATATCTCCGGGACCGCCTTCTGCCGCACAAATCCCAGCGACCGGTTAAGTCCCATCGACTAAACAATGTCGTTTGGCGGGACCCAGGGGAAGAGCCTTCTCTGTGGCGGCCCCGACCCTCTTGAACCAGCTGCCCCCGGAGATTAGAATTGCCCCCACCCTCCTTGCCTTTTGTAAACTTCTTAAGACCCACCTCTGCCATCAGGCATGGGGGAACTGAGACATCTCCCCCGGGCCTATACAGTTTATACATGATATGTTTGTGTGTATGTTTGCTTTTAATAATGAGGTTTTTAGTGTTTTTTAAATTATTAGATTTGTTTTTACATTGCCTTTGTTAATGCTGTGAGCCGCCCCGAGTCTACGGAGAGGGGTGGCATACAAATCTAATAAATAATAATAATAATAATAATAATAATAATAATAATAATAATAATAATAATGCTTGCTTGGAAGTTGAGATTCTACTAGGCTTTCATTGTATAATTTCTTTCTTTATCCAGTATGCTACGCTATTGCTAGAAAAGTATTCAGATGAAGTGTTGAATTTGATTTCTGGCATTTTAAAGTGGTCGTATTAAAACAACTCCAACTTGCTAGCTTTCTGTTCTGAACTTTGTAGCATCACCAGCTTTATGTAGCAAGATGCACCAGTCAAAGAATACAGAAAAATTATGAACAACTCACTCCTACTATTGCATGCCCACCTTCCTCATTCTGAGTATTGTATTGGCAGTTCTGTGCTAGCAAAAACTTCAGAAGAGAAGGATTTAGGGGTAGCGATTTCTGACAGTCTCAAAACGGTGGAACAGTGCAATAAGGCGGTACGGAAAGCAAGTAGTATGCTTGGCTGCATAGCTAGAGGTATAACAAGCAGGAAGAGGGAGATTGTGATCCCGCTGTATAGAGCGCTGGTGAGACCACATTTGGAATACTGAGTTCAGTTCTGGAGACCTCACCTACAAAATGATATGGATAAAATTGAACGGGTCCAAACAAAAATGGTGGAATGTCTGAAGAAGCAGAAGAAGCAGAAGAAGCAGAAGAAGCAGAAGAAGCAGAAGAAGCAGAAGAAGCAGAAGAAGCAGAAGAAGCAGAAGAAGCAGAAGCAGCAGAAGCAGAAGCAGAAGCAGAAGAAGCAGAAGAAGCAGAAGAAGCAGAAGAAGCAGAAGAAGCAGAAGAAGCAGAAGAAGCAGAAGAAGCAGAAGAAGCAGAAGAAGAAGAAGAAGAAGAAGAAGAAGAAGCAGAAGAAGCAGAAGAAGCAGAAGAAGCAGAAGAAGCAGAAGAAGCAGAAGCAGAAGAAGCAGAAGAAGCAGAAGAAGCAGAAGAAGCAGAAGAAGCAGAAGAAGCAGAAGCAGAAGCAGAAGAAGAAGAAGAAGAAGAAGAAGAAGAAGAAGAAGAAGAAGAAGAAGAAGAAGAAGAAGCAGAAGCAGAAGAAGAAGAAGAAGAAGAAGAAGAAGAAGAAGAAGAAGAAGAAGAAAAAGCAGAAGCAGAAGCAGAAGAAGCAGAAGAAGCAGAAGCAGAAGCAGAAGAAGAAGAAGAAGAAGAAGAAGAAGAAGAAGAAGAAGAAGAAGCAGAAGCAGAAGCAGAAGCAGAAGCAGAAGAAGAAGAAGAAGAAGAAGAAGCAGCAGAAGCAGAAGCAGAAGAAGAAGAAGAAGAAGAAGAAGAAGAAGCAGAAGAAGCAGAAGAAGCAGAAGAAGCAGAAGAAGCAGAAGAAGCAGAAGCAGAAGAAGAAGAAGAAGAAGAAGAAGAAGAAGCAGAAGCAGAAGCAGAAGCAGAAGCAGAAGAAGCAGAAGAAGAAGAAGAAGAAGAAGAAGAAGAAGAAGAAGAAGAAGCAGAAGCAGAAGAAGCAGAAGAAGCAGAAGCAGAAGCAGAAGAAGAAGAAGAAGAAGAAGAAGAAGAAGAAGAAGAAGAAGAAGAAGAAGAAGAAGAAGCAGAAGAAGCAGAAGCAGAAGCAGAAGAAGAAGAAGAAGAAGAAGAAGAAGAAGAAGAAGAAGAAGAAGAAGAAGAAGAAGAAGAAGAAGAAGAAGAAGAAGAAACAGAAACAGAAACAGAAACAGAAACAGAAACTGGATGGTTGGTCTATTCCAAATTGGCCAAATCTCCCACAAAATTCCATGTGTACGGATGCATAGTTAATCACTGTCCTTCTTCATTCTGCAAAATAAATCTGAGAATCAAATCTGGAGCCCAGCTTCTGTTTTGTATTTAAATACTCTTGTTTCCTGAAATATGTTTGTATGGAACCCCCCCCCCAGAAATCTTTGTCTTCCAGCAAAAACCGGAGTTCCATTCTACAAACTCCTGTCTCATGGAGATCTATACACAAAGCTCAGTAGGAAGCTGCAGAATTCTTTTTGATATAAATAAGATATGAAGGAGCCATCCACTAACCTCAGAAACAGCTTAAGTGTTGAGAATTATTAAGATCACCTGCTTAGAAGCAACTTCTAGAGGATTAAAAGAAAAGTCTGGACTGCTTATCAAAACAGCTACATCTGTTAACAAAGAGATGCAAACCCCAAAGTAAATATCTTCTTCACTTCAAAGTTAAAATTTGTGCTTACTTCAGGAGCACATATATTAAAATTGAAAGCCACTTTCCAAGGCATGAAATCTCATTCAGGATTAGGAGACAAGCAGATAATAGTTGATCTCTCAGCCTTCAACTTAACAACCACAATTGAGCACAAAATAGCAATAGCACTTAGACTTATATACGACTTTATAGTCCTCTCTAAGCAGTTTACAGAGTCAGTCTATTGCTCCCCAACAATCTGGGTCATTATTTTACTGACCTGGGAAGGATGGAAGGATGAGTCATCCTTGAGCCGTTGAGGATTGAACTGCTGACAATGAGCATAATCTGCCTACAATACTGTACTATAATCACTGGGTTTGCCAGTTCCATTTGGTTTTTAAGTGAGGACTACCTATAGTGTGTCAGGATCAAATTCCTGGCTGTAGGCAATACTGCAATACTGCATTCTAAACACTGTATCACCAAGGCTGCGATCAGGTATGGTGATAGCGACCAGAGAGTTATTAGTTAAAGATCTTTCAAATTTCTGTGACATGGATTGTTTAATAGAAGAAAGAAAGAAGAAAGAAAGAAAGAAAGAAAGAAAGAAAGAAAGAAAGAAAGAGGGATAGAGGGAGGGAGAGAGAGAGAGAGAAAGAAGGAAGGAAAGAAAAAAGAAAGAAAGAAAGAAAGAAAGAAAGAAAGAAAGAAAGAAAGAAAGAAAGAAACCAGACACCGAATTTAAGACTTTGGCATGAAAAGCATAAACAGTACCATCAGGATTGGTTACTTTTGCCAAATATTCTAATTTCTTTGAAAGTCTCAAACTTTGGGTTGTTGGATCCAAAGAATTTTCTTAAAAGGATATTCTTAATTAGTAGATTTCTTCCTTTTTTCAATGCACATTTCTCCAAGTCTATATTTATTTCTTTGCCGTTTTGTTTAGTTCATACCGTTTTTGCAAATACTTTTCCTAGCATGGTGTATTTTGGACATCATGTTAACAAATGCGTGCATTTTTGGGACAATCTTTTGCTAAGTATACATTTTTAATTGTTGGCACACCTATTGCGAAATTTAGAGTGCTGTAAATTTCAAAGGTAATTAAAGTGCAATTATATATTAGTTGGGGAAAAATGCAATTGAGTAAGTTCATACTGAGGTTCATATTATTCATACGTCTAAGTTTTAGTCCTTCATACAGAATCCTGGGTTTTCGGTAATTTTTATACAAATGTTCTATTTTGAAAGAAAATAAATGTAATAAGTATGTTTTAATTAGGACAAGCAATCTTAGTTACTGTTGTGTCCAATCAAAATGGGAAGAGAATATTTCTTTTAAAAAAACACATGTGCAAAGTTAAAAAAAAGTTTGCCCCATTTACCGAATTCAGAAAAGTTTTACTTTATTCAGCAAATGAATTATTCCTTTGGATTATTAAGCTTTGAGAGGTTGCCATGTTCCCCATGCACACAACTTCAGTTGGAAACTAAAAATAAAAGGTTAAAATATTTAAACTACAGAGATACAGGAGGAACTTAATTCGTTCCGTGACCAGGTTCTTAAGTAGAAAAGTTTGTAAGAAGAAGCATTTTTTCCTTTTCCCAAAGGAAAAAAGATCATATGCTGCAATGTCTTGCCTGTCAGCGACTACTTTAGCTTCAACCACAACAACACAAGAGCACACAACAGATTTAAACTTAATATTAACCGCTCCAAACTTGACTGTAAAAAATATGACTTCAGTAACCGAGTTGTCGAAGCGTGGAACTCATTACCGGACTCCATAGTGTCCTCCCCAAACCCCCAACACTTTACCCCTTAGATTATCTACGGTTGACCTATCCAGATTCCTAAGAGGTCAGTAAGGGGCGAGTACAAGTGCACTAGAGTGCCTTCTGTCCCCTGTCCTATTGCTCTCCTATATCTCCTATACCTTTCCTCTATTCCTATATCTCTTCTTCTATTCTTTCATTGATATATTGTATTCCTATATCTTCTTTTCTATTATTTCTTAGATATATTTTACTATGAATATCTCCTCTATAACCCTCATCATGTATTTTATTATGTGTATATAGATATATACCCACTAAAACCCTCATTGTGTATTGGACTAACTAACTAACTAACTAACTAACTAACTAACTAACTAACTAACTATCTAAATAAATAAATAAATAAATAAATAAAAGTAAATAATGTGTGGGATTGAGGAAGCCACAGGGAGGGTGGAGGCCCTGTTCCTAGAGAGGCCCCACGGAGGCTTCTCCCCGCCTTTTCCAGAGCTGTTTTCGCCCAGGACATTCCTAGAGAGGCCCCAGGGAGGCTTCTCCCTGCCTTTTCCGGTTACAGTTTCGGAGGCTCGGATTTGTAAGTAGAAAATAGTTCTTGAGAAGAGGCAAAAAAATCTTTAACATCCAGTTCTTATTTAGAAAAATTTGTAAGTAGAGGCATTCTTACGTAGAGGTACCACAGTAAGACATCCCCTGATAATAAGACCAGTTGAGCTTTTGAGTGCAAGGCAATAAGGCCAAGTACTTATTTCAGGGTTCAAAAAAATTCTAAGACAGGGTCTTATTTTCAGGGAAACAGGGTACAACTGAACCTAACATTTCTGGTGTTAAGCGAGACAGTGGTTAGGTGAATTTTGTCCCATTTTATAACGCTTCAACCGTCATAAATATGAGTTAGTTGCCACGGGTCCAAATTTTAATCACGTAACCATGGGGGAGCATGAAAAATAGTTAAAAGTCACTTTTTTCAATGCTGTTTTAACTTTGAATGGTCATTCCTGTAGGTGTCTGTAATATGGCAAATGATTTAGCTTTACTAGATAAGTGGTCAAAGCAGTGGAAATGGCAGTATAATGTTTCCAAATGTAAAAAAAATGCACTTGGGGAAAAGGATTCCTCAATCTGAGTATTGTATTGGCAGTTTTGTGTTACCAAAAATTTCAGAAGAGAGGGATTTAGGGGTAGTGATTTCTGACAGTCTCAAAATGGGTGAGCAGTGTGGTAAGGCGGTAGGGAAAGCAAGGAGAATGGTTGGCTGCATAGCTAGAGGTATAACAAGCAGGAAGAGGGAGATTTGTGATCCCGCTGTATAGAGCGCTGGTGAGACCACATTTGGAATACTGTGTCCAGTTCTGGAGACCTCACCTACAAAAAGATATTGATAAAATTGAACGGGTCCAAAGACAGGCTACAAAAATGATGGAAGGTCTTAAGCATAAAGCTTATCAGGAAAGACCTTATGGACTCAATCTGTATAGTCTGGAGGACAGAAGGTAAAGGGGGGACATGATTGAAACAGTTAAATATGTTAAAGGGTTAACTAAGATTCAAGAGAAAAGTGTTTTTAATAGGAAAGTGAACACGAGAACAAGGGGGCACAATCTGAGGTTAGTTGGGAGAAAAATCAGAAGCAACATGAGAAAATATTATTTGACTGAAAGAGTAGTAGATGCTTGGAACAAACTTCCAGCAGACATGATTGGTAAATCCACAGTAACTGAATTTAAACATGCCTGGGATAAACATATATCCATCATAATAAAATATAGGAAATAGTGTAACGGTAGACTAGATGGACCATGAGGTCCTTTTCTGCCATCAATCTTCTATGTTTCTATGTTTCTATTTTAAATGAATGCTTGTAAGTTAAGGACTTCCTGAGTAATTTGTTCTTTAAAAAAAATCATAATCCTTGAAATCGGCTTCTCAGCCTTTTATTTTCTTCTATTAACTAATAAAGACTTATCAAGAAATTGTAAACAAAGGAAAAAGGAGAACGGGATTTCTGTTCCACTCCAGAAGTGAACAATGAGGTTCACAATTTTCTTTTTAATTAAAAAAAATTGCACCAAAAGTGCATAGTGCATATGGAATAAACACAGACATAAAGATACACACACTCATGTTTTATCAGGAAATTGTAAACAAAGCGGGGGAAATGCCTGCACACTATTAAAATAAGACCAGGGAAGTCTTAATACCACTCTACTATACCCTGGTCAGACCACACCTGGAGTACTGTGTTCAGTTCTGGTCACCACACTTCGAAAAAGACATTGAAACTCTGGAGAAGGTGCAAAAAAGAGCAACCAAGATGATCAGGGGTCTAGAAACCAAGATTTACGAAGAGAGACTGCGGGAACTGAGCATGGATAACCTAGAGAAAAGGAGGGCCAGAGCGGACATGATAGCAGTCTACAGGTATACGAGGGGTTGCCACAGAGAGGAGGGGATCACTTTATTCTCCAGGGCACCGGAGGGCTGGACGAAGAACAACAGCTGGAAGCTGACCAAGGAGAGATTCAACCTGGAAATAAAGAAGAACTTCCTGATGGTCAGAACGATCAACCAGTGGAACAACCTACCAGTGGACATTGTGAACTCCAATACTCTGGACATTTTTAACAGGAAATTGGACTGCCATTTGGCTAGGATGCTATAGGGTTCCTGCTTAGGCAGGGGGTTGGACTTGATGACCCGCATGGTCCCTTCCAACTCTAACAATAAATAAATAAATAGATAGATAGATAGATAGATAGATAGATGATAGATAGATAGATAAATAGATAAATAGATAAATAGATAAATAGATAAATAAATAGATAAATAGATAAATAGATAAATAGATAAATAGATAATAGATAAATAGATAAATAGATAAATAGATAAATAGATAAATAGATAAATAGATAAATAAAAATGTGCATACGTTCAACAAAATGTGCATGAAAAACAGTAAAAAAAATCACATTGAAGAAGCACACACACACACAATATTTTATCAATATTGTAAATGCAATTGTAAATGAAGGAAAGCAATTATGCAAATCTTCCCTGCACACTAACAATATACATTCTGTACATTCAATAAGGTAAATGAACATGAAAAACAGTAAAGAAAAAAGTCAAACTTAAACTCTTGACATTCCCTTTGAAGGTTTATGTAGTTTTGGGGTTCTTGTTGTTTTTTTGACAGGGATAGGAAAACGGCTTGCCATCAATTTTTCTGCCATCTCCTTTTGGCTTTTCGGTTTAACCTGCCGAACTCGTGGTGTCCACTCATCTCCCATCCCAGAGCTAACCAGGTCTGACCTAAGGCTGGCTAGAAAAATAGATAGTTACATTACAATTGTCAAGGAAAGAAATTGGATGAATGATTTTTTTCTCCAGGAAGAGAGACGTTCTCTCGGGCCAATTCTCAAGGGCAAAATTTCTCCTTAGTTGTGAAAGTGGCAATGGAACTGAAAAAGCCTCCCACGAGGGGGGTCTCCTTTTGTGATTTATTTGAATGGTTGGGAAACCAAGGACTCTTACAAACTGCTGCAGATATTATCACACAATGAAAGATGGGAAGCCCAGAGACACAACCCTTGGCCTCCCCCGTGACTAATGCGTGTCAGAGGGCTGTATTCCGCCTGCGGGAATATATCTGAAATTCTCTGCTCCTTTGAAGCAATTTCTACTGGAGGTTGTCTTTTTTATCAAATTGAAATCTGGTGGGGGGAAAATTGAATTTTCCAACAGCAGTGAAAACAGGACACCGATTCACAAAAGATGTTCCGTTCGCTTGATTTGATCAGGTCCGGGACAAACACTGGGCCCTATCTAATAAAATGAAATTCAATGCAGAGAAAAGTAAAGTCTTACCTTTAGGTAAGAAAAACAAAAATACACAGTGGTACCTCTACTTAAGAACGCCTCTACTTAAGAACTTTTCTAGATAAGAACCAGGTGTTCAAGATTTTTTTGCCTATACTTAAGAACCATTTTCTACGTAAGAACCCGAGCCCAGAAAAAATTCCCAGGAAATTTGAGAGCGGCACGAAGGCCGGGCCAGTTTCCTGCCATTCCCTCTTTAATCCTGGCCATCTTGAGCTTTTCTGGGCTGCCAGAGGAGCCTTTCGATGGCACTTAAGGTGGCTTTGGCAAACAAAGTATTTTCCTTTCTCTGGGCGCTTGGAGAGGGAACAAACCTGCCAGCACCCAGAGAAAAGAAACACAGCCACATAGCATAAGGGAATTGGGAGAAGTTATTAGCCACAACAAATTTCTTTCTCAGAGTCCAAGGTCATCTTTTCTTCTGCGTCAACTGTACAAAAGAGGAAATCGGTGAATCCCTGCACCGGACTGGTCCACGTAATAGAATGACCGAAATGTAACCAACATGGCTGTGCTAATAAATCGAACCTTTTGGGTGAGAATTGGAGTGGAATCTGAATTATTTCTCAGATGCTATTTGGGGTTACTAGGATTGTGTACTTTTCTACATTTGATTCAAACGAGCCTTGGCTTGATTAACAGAGACTAGGAAAATGCAGACTCAAATCTATTCTCAGTCTCATCAAGCTTTGGACCAGTTCCCCTCTCCCAGCTCATCCTGTGTCACAAGATGGCAGTTGTGGGAATAAAATGAATCGAAATCCCAACTTCGAGCGAAGAGCAAGATAAGCCAATAATCCCCCCTCAAAATGATTTCATTTCATTCTCTATCCGGGTTAATTGCGTTATAGGAACGCCGCCCCTGTGAGATGGATGAATCGCAGCCTCTTTTTCCCTACACCCAACACAAACTGGTGTCAAATAGTTCCTTTTGTTGTTCGGGGCTCAGGTAAATGAGAAAAAAGATCTCCTACGGAGCAAGAGGCATTCATAAGCAAAACCACTTTATCAAGGAAGAAAAGAAAATCTTACAAATCGATAGCAACGGCATCTGATGTTTAATACATGACCGCACTGAGGTAACTGGTCCAGGGAATTTTTTCCACAGACTGAAACTGCTGTCTTTTTTTAGATTTTCTGAGTGGAATACAGTGATACCTCGTATTGCGAACTTAATTGGTTCTGGGAGGAGGTTCATAAGGTGAAAAGTTCATAAGACGAAACAATGTTTCCCATAGGAAACAATGTAAAAGGGATTAATGCATGCAAGGAAAACAAATTGCAAAAACTGTGCTCCTCTGGGCACCGCCGCCTAGCTGTCACCTTTTGAAACAGCCGGGGGGCTTCTCGGCATTCTCCCAAACCCGAAAAGTTCGGCAAAAATTCAAGTTTGGGTTTGGCAGGCCGCCAAGAAGCGCTGCCGCCCAGCTGTCACTTTTTGAAACAGCCGGGGGGCTTCTCAGCGTTCTCCAGAACCCGAACCCGGAAGTTTGGCAAAAATTCAGGTTCGCCGTTCGGATTCAGGAGGCCGCCGAGAAGCGCCGCTGCCCGGATGTCAGCTTTGCAGAAGAGCTGTGAAGCTGTTAGCCGGTCGGGAGGCTCAAACGTAGGTGGGGAATCCCAATAGGGAATTCCATGGGTGGACCTTCGACGTCACGAAGATGTCCTTTCTGGAGTCCATGTTTCGGCCGGCCAGGAAGGACGTCTTCCTGTATTGTGATAAATTTATTTATTTATGTATTTATTTATTATTTAGATTTGTATGCCGCCCCTCTCCGCAGACTCAGTGGATTAATTTTATGGTGTACTATATGATTCTATTTTAACCCCTTGCCATTTTTGTTAATATTAATTTCAATTATATTTTAAAGTTTTATCTGGTTGTTTTTATTTGATTGTAAGCCTCTAGTCAAGATGGAAATAAAACAATAAGAATAGAATAGAAGAGAAGAGAATAGAAGAGAAGAAAAGAGAAGAGAAGAGTTGGAAGGGATCTTGGAGGTCTTCTAGTCCAACCCCCTGCTTAGGCAAGCAACCCTACACTACTTAAGACAAATGGTTATCCAACATCTTTAAAACTTCCAGTGTTGGAGTATTCACAACTTCTGGGGGCAAGGTGTTCCATTGATTAATTTTTCTAATTGTCAGGAAATTTCTCCTTAGTTCTAAGATACTTCTCTTGTTATTTACTTTCCACCCATTGCTTCTTGTTCTACCCCCAGGTGCTTTGGAGAATAGGTTGACTCCTTCTTCTTTGTGGCAACCCATGAGATATTGGAACACTGCTATCATGTCTCCCCTGGTCCTTCTTTTCATTAAATTAAACATACCCAGTTCCTGCAACCGTTCTTCATATGTTTTAGCCTCCAGTCCCCTAATCATCTTTGTTGCTCTTCTCTGCTCAACATCTTTTTTGCAATGTGGCAACCAAAACTGAATGCAGCATTCCAAGAGTGGCCTTACCAAGGCATTATAAAGTGGTATAAAATATACAGCGATATAATATATACACTGGCCAAGTGTCAGCCGCAACGGGCCAGGATCATACATTAAGTTGCAAAACTGCATGCAACTTTAAGCTGCCAATAGATTTTATTTAAAATAACTTTTGGAAAAGTGACAGACATGCAGAGAGGAATTTAAAAGGTAAGCTACCTTCTTGAGAAAGACTGAAGGACTGTGCTGAGTTTAGTGACATTTCTCAGCGGGGCAGAGAAATATCCCTAAATTATGGTGCAACCACTTGATGGTTATTCCTACTGCTTTTGTCTAGAAGATTTATTCTGCTTTCCCTTCTGACTCAGACATCCTTGAAGTGATCAGTTTTAATTCATTTAGGTACGCCAAGGCTATGAATATTTGCTACAACCGTTTCCCCGAGGCTACATGCAAATTAATAAATTGCACAAGACATAGCTAACTGTCTGGTTTTTGCTTCCTCTTTGTTTGGAAAGAGATGGTTGGATGGATGGATTAGCAGGGAACACATGATAATTAAAGAGCAATTGGAAGTCTAATCCTTGTTCCTCTTTCTAACACAACTTTTTGATTGTACACTGTATTCTCCCAACAGCCTCCTGTGTCTATTAAAATACCACTAATCACAAATCGAGTTGGGGCTCAGAAGGATTAACGTAGTAACCAAACAAAAGAAATAAATTCCTTTTTCTGTTTCTTTTTTCTTTCTTTTTTACTTTGCACACACGCTCCAATTTCAGAATCATTGCGGGCTATTTCCTTCCTATGGAGAGATTTTATTCTTAGGGAGAGATTTTCAGTTTCTCCAGGTATCCATAACCCAGCTTTCAGAGCCAAACCACTTGGGTAGTGCAACCATTTATTTCTTGAAACTATTTATTTCTGCTGGAATGAAAGGGATTGCAAAAGTATTATCATGGAGCTGAAAGGTGAGCAATATCTTTGATGCTTATCCAATAAGGAGGCAAATCTACTAAGTTACACAAGTGTCAAGGTGACCCCAGCGAACTATTCCTTAGTTTACATTCTCCACTTTTCTCATCAGAATGTCAATCTGCTCTTCTGGATTTCTGCGCAGGCATACACAAGCACACACACAAAAAAAATCAAATTTATTTATTTATTTATTTATTTATTTATTTATTTATTTATTTATTTATTTATTCATTCATTCATTCATTCATTCATTCATTCATTCATTCATTCATTCATTCATTTATTTTGCCCAATACACAATGAGGGTTTTAGTGGGTATATATCTGTATACACATAGCAAAATACATGATGAAGGTTATAGAGGAGATACTCATACTAAAATATATCTAAGAAATAATAGAAAAGAAGATATAGTAATAGAACGTGTCAATGAAAGAATAGAAGAAGAGATATAGGAATAGAAGAAAGGTATAGGAGATATAGGAGAGCAATAGGACAGGGAACGGAAGGCACTCTAGTGCACTTGTACTCGCCCCTTACTGACCTCTTAGGAATCTGGATAGGTCAACCGTAGATAATCTAAGGGTAAAGTGTTGTGGGTTTGGGGATGACACTATGGAGTCCGGTAATGAGTTCCACGCTTTGACAACTCGGTTACTGAAGTCATATTTTTTACAGTCAAGTTTGGAGCGATTAATATTAAGTTTAAATCTGTTGTGTGCTCTTGTGTTGTTGTGGTTGAAGCTGAACAGGCAGGACGTTGCAGCATATGATCTTGTGGGCAATACTTAGATCTTGTTTAAGGTCTCTTAGTTCTAAACTTTCTAGGCCCAGGATTGAAAGTCTAGTCTCATAGGGTATTCTATTCCTATGCCTTTTGCAGTTGGAACAAAATTAGCTGTGCTCTTTTCTTGATTAAAGCAGGCCATTTAACCATCTCTACTTTGGGGGGAAAAGTTAGGAAAAAACTTTTGTCAGATGTTACTTTGTGTTTACTTCGCTTTCCTGTTGTGCGGTGATAAACCGCCATGAACTGTGGGAAGGAAGGTGTGCTTGGGAAATTGAAAGTAGAGACTACACCTCATTGAGACGCTGCTCCAAGGTCATCCAGCTGGATTGACCATTATGAGAACATCCTACATGGACTTGATTGGTTACTGTGGAGTAAGCAATGAGAGACAACAGGATGGATCGGTAGGAGTCCAACTTAGAGATTTTGGCACGCAATGTTCCAATTTTGACTGCAGGAAATATGACTTTAGTAACTGAATAGTTGATGCATGGAACTCAGTACCGGACTCCATAGTGTCATCCTCAAACCCCCAACACTTTATCTTTAGATTACCTACGGTTGACCTAACCCCGAAATCTTTACCTTTATCCACTGTTGACCTCTCCCGATTCCTAAGAGGTCAGTAAGGGGTGTGCATAAGTACACCAGCATGCCTACCGTCCCCTGTCCTAATATTTTTCTCTTATTAGTATCATGTATATAAACATTGTTATATCTTTGTATACTAGCAATACATACTTGACAAAAAATAAATAAATAACTGAGTACCTCCAAAAAAATAATACATTCGATCTCCAATAAAATTGTACTTTTCTAAACAAATGGAACCAAGGATTGGAGGTTTAAGTTGTGGGCAGTGTGACATGGTTTTTTGTTGAGGTTTTACCACCCCCCCCACCTCAAGGTGTAGCAGCTAGATAACTAATACACTTCAGAACTCTCGTGTTATATGTTAGGGTCATTAATTTGAATCTCCATGATGGATAGTTCTCCTAGCCATTCTTTCTTCTGCTACATTTGTGATTACCCCGGGGGGATAGAAGAATGGGGAAAAGAAAATCTTATTTATTTATTTATTTATTTATTTATTTATTTATTTATTTATTTATTTATTTATTTATTTATTTATTTATTTATTTATTTATTTATTTATTTATTTATTTATTTATTTATTTATTTATTTGTTTGTTTATTTATTTATTTATTTATTTATTTATTTATTTATTTTTTGTTTGTTTGTTTGTTGATTGATTGATTGATTGATTGTTAGAGTTGGAAGGGACCATGCGGGTCATCAAGTCCAACCCCCTGCCTAAGCAGGAACCCTACAGCATCCCAGCTAAATGGCAGTTCAATTTCCTCTTTAAAATGTCCATAGTATTGGAGTTCACAACATCCGCTGGTAGGTTGTTCCCCTGGCTGATCGTTCTGACCGTCAGGAAGTTCTTCCTTATTTCCAGGTTGAATCTCTCCTTGGTCAGCTTCCAGCCGTTGTTCCTCGTCCGGCCCCCCGGTGCCCTGGAAAATAAAGTGATCCCCTCCTCCCTGTGGCAACCCCTTGTATACCTGTAGACTGCTATCATGTCCGTTCTGGCTCTTCTGTAGGCTATCCACAGTTTGCCCCACTGTTCCCTGATTATTGCTGTACAGATACTGTACCCGTATCACCTTAGGTTGCCATGGAGACGGGAGCCATCTTTGTTCTGAGGTTGAACCAATAGTTCAACATCCCGAGAAAGATGGCTGCAGTCTCTAGGCTTTTCATCGCCTTATCGTATTGTGGACAAAGTTATTTTGCATTGTTGGCTTATCATTTTCCTCCCTGGACCCATTGGGGGAAAACATTATCCCTGCAGTCCATTGTGTTCAAAGAAGGAAGAATAATATTCAAAATGAAGGTCTGATTCCCTGCTGGGCTAAGGTCAAGGTATTATGATAATACACCTCTTTTAATAGTCTGATCTCACACACATGTTTATTAGCTTTCTCCCTTTCCCATTATGTAAGTAATTAGTTAGGAGATAATGGCACCTTAATGGCAGGACAATAAACATTCAATAAAAGAAAGGAACCGGACTGAATTAAGGCTGCTTTCACTCCCCTCAAAATGATTTCTTTTTGTCCTGTGGCAATCCTTTAATCTTCTGTTTTATTTTTTTACTAACAAAGAAAAAATAAGAGGAAGAAATTATCACAGTTTAGGATAGACCTCAGTAGACCTATATGTTGTCTCTACCTCTATTTGCAGGGAAAGATTGTTATCTTTCTAACCGCAGGATCTACTGGTCCAATTGCCAAGGTTAAGCTCGCAGTAATGTCCACAGTATTACAAAACAAAAATCTGTATTTACTGTTTATGGCCTTTATGATAACTGTCTGAAGGCATGCTGCTGCTATATTTGACCTAAACCAATCTAAGAAAGAATAGAAAAGAAGATATAGTAATAGAACATATCAATGAAAGAATAGAAGAAGAGATATAGGAATAGAAGAAAGGTATAGGAGATATAGGGGAGCAATAGGACAGGGGACAGAAGGGACTGGGGGTTTGGGGGTGACACTATGGAGTCCGGTAATGAGTTCCATGCTTCAACAACTCGGTTACTGAAGTCATATTTTTTACAGTCAAGTTTGGAGCAGTTAATATTAAGTTTAAATTTGTTGTGTGCTCTTGTGTTGTTGTGGTTGAAGCTGAAGTAGGTTTTAGTGGGTATATATCTATATACACATAGTAAAATACATGATGAAGGTTATAGAGGAGATACTCATAGTAAAATATATCTAAGAAAGAATAGAAAAGAAGGTATAGTAATAGAACATATCAATGAAAGAATAGAAGAAGAGATATAGGAATAGAAGAAAGGTAGAGGAGATATAGGAGAGCAATAGGACAGGGGACGGAAGGCACTCTAGTGTACTCGCCCCTGTAAATGTAAAGGGCTCTTTAATGATTCCTTCAAGTATTCTAGTAGTGGGTTGGGAATGGATTTTTCCAAATGGAAGAGCAGAATATCAATTTCCTAAATAAATAATAATAATACTGTTTTTCGGCTTGCTGCTAAGGAGGCCATGTATAGCTTCTCTCCTCTTCTATTATATATTATTCTGATATTTTGGCACCCACCTACCACGCACTAATCTTTGCAGCCAGCACACATTCAAATGTATTTGTTCTTGTTTCTGTTAATTACTCCTGGAGCTGCCAATAGTAGGGTTATTTTCCTTGCCAGCTTTCTTTTTTTCCATACCTCATTTTGAAGGCAGAAACAGAGCAAGTTCCACAAACAAAAGGCAACATGAAAAAGTTAACTTCTGTAGCCTCAAAGACCCAGACTCTTCCAGCTGGATTTCCTACATAAACAGGCATACCTCCCTGCCATTGCTTTTATTGTAGAAACTAAAGACAAAAGAGAAGACAAAAAACAACAACAACAACCCACCAACCCCAACCCTCCTCAAAAATTGGAAATCTCAATTTTTTTTAATTTATTTATTTTGTCCAATACACAATGAGGGTTTTAGTGGGTATATATATATGTCACATGTTTTTTTTTTTTGCTGAGGTTGAAAATTAAGGGAGACTAGGATAGATCTATTTCGGCCTTATTTTGGCCTCATCTGCTAGCCATACCCACTGGGACTTGAACCTGCAACCTTTGCCTTGTAAGGCAGAGAATTATCATCTAGGCTACAGTATCCAATCCCTTCAGTATATATACACACATAGTAAAATACATGATGAAAGTTATAGAGGAGATACTCATAGTAAAATATATCTATGAAAGAATAGAAAAGAAGATATAGTAATAGAACATATCAATGAAAGAAAGAATGGAAGAAGAGATAGGAATAGAAGAAAGGTATAGGAGGTATAGGAGAGCAATAGGACAGGGGACGGAAGGCACTCTAGTGCACTTGTACTCGCCCCTTACTGATCTCTTAGGAATCTGGATAGGTCAACCATAGATAATCTAAGGGTAAAGTGTTGGGGGTTTGGGGATGACACTATGGAGTCCGGTAATGAGTTCCACGCTTCGACAACTCGGTTACTGAAGTCATATTATTTACAGTCAAGTTTGGAGCGATTAATATTAAATTTAAATCTGTTGTGTGCTCTTGTGTTATTGTGGTTGAAGCTGAAGTAGTCACCGACAGGCAGGACGTTGCAACATATGATCTTGTGGGCAATACTTAGATCTTGTTTAAGGCATCTTAGTTCTAGGCTTTCTAGGTATCTGTTGTCTGTTTTCATGGTTTGCTTGACAAATAAAACTGGACACCAAGATATGTGAGTTAGTTGCATTCATATTGGATGGTAAATAATCAAGGAGAGAACCAACTAGAACCCAGGATATTCTTGACAGTGAGACCAATTAATCAGCTCAATGACTTGTTTCCAGAAGTTGTGGGTGTTCCAATACTAAAGGTTTTGAAGAAGAGATTGGAGAGCCATTTATATGGGATGGTATAAGGTTTCCTGCTTGAGAAAGAGGGTTGGACTAGAAGACCTCCAAGGTCCCTTGGATCCCTTGATATTCTGTTCTGTTCTGTTCTGGATTCCCCTTCCAAACTGGAATATCACAAACACAATATACTTGGGAGATGGTCAAAGAGTCTCCAGAAACTTCTGATGGTCCAAGATGTGAGAGTATGTATGTGATTGTTGATTAGTTTTAAGATAATTTTTAAATTAGCTATTTTATTAATTGCCTTAGAAATATTTTATATATTGTATCTTTTTTATCGAAACGTTGTACGCCAACCCGAGTCCACGGAGAGGGGCGGCAAATAATAATAATAATAATAATAATAATAATAATAATAACAACAACAACAACAACAAGGACCATCTAAAAACGCTCAGCGTGGGGGCGGGTGAGAGCCGCTGTGACCTGGGCGTCTCCCAAGGACTCCTGCCCAGCTGAGGACCGGAGGGGGCTGCTGGCGGCTATTTAAAACCTCCCAAGACGCCAGAAACGCCGAGGACCATCTAAAAACGCTCAGCGTGGGGGCGGGTGAGAGCCGCTGCGACCTGGGCGTCTCCCAAGGACTCCTGCCCAGCTGAGGACCGGAGGGGGCTGCTGGCGGCTATTTAAAACCTCCCAAGACGCCAGAAACGCCGAGGACCATCTAAAAACGCTCAGCGTGGGGGCGGGTGAGAGCCGCTGCGACCTGGGCGTCTCCCAAGGACTCCTGCTCAGCTGAGGACCGGAGGGGGCTGCTGGCGGTTTTTTTTCTTTTCCTTTTCCGGTTCCGGCGGAGCAGTGGGAATGAAGGAGGGATGCCGCTGCTCCGCTGGACTACGGTGATAACAACAATAATATAGGTGATTTTGAATTGGTTTGAACGCCTGTGTGCATGTTTAGTGAGTTGGAAGTTCCTTGTCTCGGTGTCCGGTTCCTGTGTGGCGTCCCCTCCTTGGTTTTGCTGTGGGAGAGTTGAGAACTGGGAGCCTCGATCAGCTGGGGCTCGGAAGATGGCGGCCGCTGTGGAGCGAGCGAACTTGACAGCCAGGCAGACCGAGACGCCGAGCAGCTGTGAGGTGGGTGCGCTCGGCGCTGGAGAAGACCTGGCGGACGGAGGACCGACCATTGCAATAGGAGAGAGGAGATTGAAAGGAGACCAAGGGAGGAGGACTGGTAGATCAAGGTCTGGTGGTGGGAGAGTTTTACAGACATGGACGCCCCCCTCCCTATCCTGGAAGGGGGGGAGAGAGAGAGATGATGAATGATCCCTGATTTTTGAATAACCTCTGCCCCTGAGAACTTGGCACTTTGAGAAAATTGGCACTTTTGAGGAACTTGGCACTTTGAAAAACTTGGCACTTGAAAAACTTGACACTTTGGGAAACTTGGCACTTTGAGAACTTTAGCACTTTATTAGTTGCTGCTGACCAGATTTCCTAAGCGAATTGAACTATTCATTATTACCTATGTTTGTATTCTCTGTATTTTTATTGTTATTTTTATTCAGTTTTTTAATAGTGTTTTAATATTAATATTGTTTTTAATTGCTATTTTTATATTGCTATCAATTTAATTGTTTTTAACATAATTGGGGTTTTATATAATGAGTGACTGGGGTACGTATACTTATGGGTATGAATGGAATGACTGGTATGACTGGGTGGGTGGGGGTGGGGGGGGTTATAGTATGGATGAGTTGATTGATAGTAGTGTGAATGATAGATTTGGCCCACCTGACGCCCGGGAGACGGGAGAGGGAGGGGCACCGATCTCTGGGGTGGCAGAGGGTCGGAATATTCCAGTGTTGCTGGGGAGAGGCAGATATGGCGGGGGCCACAGAGTTAGCCGTTCCAGGGGAACGAGGGACCGTTGCTTAATAACGGTCCCCTGTTCTGGCTCTGTGAGCCCAACCTTGGGTACTGGTGATGAGTGTAACTCTGGCCCTGGGCTCAGGTTGCTGCTGTTGAATGCCAGGTCGGTGGTTAATAAAGCTCTCCTCATCCGGGATTTGATCCTGGATGAGGAGGCCGACCTGGCATGTATTACTGAAACCTGGCTGGGCCCGGAGGGAGGTGTTCCTCTCTCTGAAATTTGCCCAGCCGGGTTTCAGATATGGCATCAACCGCGACCCCAGGGGAGGGGGGGAGGAGTGGCTATTGTAGCCAGGGAGAGCCTTTGCCTGCGTAGACTCATTGCTCCGGAAATAGCGGGTTGCGAGTCTCTCTTGATGAAGTTGGACTTAGGAGTTCAGGTGGGCTTATTCCTCACGTACCTGCCTCCCAGCTGCGTGTCAAAAGCCCTGCCTGTGCTACTCGAGGAGGTAGCCGGGTTGGCGGTAGAGTTCCCCAGACTTATTGTCTTGGGGGACTTCAATCTGCCGTCACTCGGCGAAACCTCTGGGTTGGCACAGGAGTTCATGGCCACCATGACAGCCGTGGACCTGACTCAAGTAGTTCAGGGTCCGACTCACGAGGGAGGGCACGCACCTGACATGGTATTCCTTTCCGAGCAATTGAGTAATGGTCTGAGACTAAGGGGCTTAGAAGTGTTGCCTTTGTCATGGTCAGACCATTTCCTACTACGGCTTGACTTCCTGGCTCCAATCCTCCCCCGCAGGGAGGCGGAACCAATGAAGATGTTCCGCCCCAGGCGCCTGATGGACCCAGAGGGCTTTCAGACGGCGCTTGGGGTTATTCCAGAGGCACTCGTCCACAGTTCGGCGGAGTCTCTCGCGGAGGCCTGGAACAGGGCTGCAGCGGGGGCTCTTGACCGGATTGCGCCTTTGCGACCTCTCCATGGCGCTAGACCCCATAGAGCCCCATGGTTCAACGAGGAGCTCCGGGAGTTGAAACGCCAAAAGAGACGTCTAGAGAAGCGATGGAGGAAGAGTAGGTCTGAATCCGATCGAACACTTGTAAGAGCTTTTATTAAGACTTACAAAGTGGCGCTCAAGGCGGCAAGATGCGCGTACCATGCCGCCTTGATTGCATCAGCGGAATCCCGCCCGGCCGCTCTGTTTAGGGTGACCCGCTCCCTTCTTAACCAGGGGGGAGTTGGGGAGCCCTTGCAGAGTAGTGCCGAGGAGTTTAACACGTTTTTCGCTGATAAAGTCGCTCAGATCCGGGCCGACCTCGACTCCAATTGTAAAACAGAGTCGACTGACAACGAGTCAGTCGAGGTGACTGGGGCACGTACTTGTCCACCTGTCTGGGAAGAGTTTGATCTGGTGACACCTGATGAAGTGGACAAGGCCATTGGAGCTGTGAGTTCCGCCACCTGTTTACTGGATCCGTGTCCCTCCTGGTTGGTTTCGGCCAGCAGGGAGGTGACACGGAGCTGGGCCCAGGAGATTACCAACGCTTCCTTGGGGAGGGGAGTTTTTCCATCACTCTATAAAGAAGCGCTTGTGCGCCCCCTCCTCAAGAAGCCCTCCCTGGACCCAGCCGTACTTAACAACTATCGTCCAGTCTCCAACCTTCCCTTTATGGGGAAGGTTGTCGAGAAGGTGGTGGCACTCCAGCTCCAGCGGTCCTTGGAAGAAGCCGATTATCTAGGTCCCCAGCAGTCGGGTTTCAGGGCCGGTTACAGCACGGAAACCGCTTTGGTCGCGTTGATGGATGATCTCTGGCGGGCCCGGGACAGGGGTTTATCCTCTGTCCTGGTGCTCCTCGACCTCTCAGCGGCTTTCGATACCATCGACCATGGTATCCTTCTGCACCGGCTGGAGGGGTTGGGAGTGGGAGGCACTGTCCTTCAGTGGTTCTCTTCCTACCTCTCTGGCCGGTCGCAGTCGGTGTTAGTGGGGGGCCAGAGGTCGACTCCTAGGTTTCTCCCTTGTGGGGTACCTCAGGGGTCGGTCCTCTCCCCCCTGCTATTCAACATCTACATGAAACCGCTGGGCGAGATCATCCAAGGACATGGGGTGAGGTATCATCAATATGCGGATGATACCCAGCTTTACATCTCCACCCCATGCCCAGTCAACGAAGCGGTGGAAGTGATGTGCCGGTGCCTGGAGGCTGTTGGGGCCTGGATGGGTGTCAACAGACTCAAGCTCAACCCGGATAAGACGGAGTGGCTGTGGGTTCTGCCTCCCAAGGACAATCCCATCTGTCCGTCCATCACCCTGGGGGGGGAATTATTGACCCCCTCGGAGAGGGTCCGCAACTTGGGCGTCCTCCTCGATCCACAGCTCACATTAGAACAACATCTTTCAGCTGTGGCGAGGGGGGCGTTTGCCCAGGTTCGCCTGGTGCACCAGTTGCGGCCCTATCTGGACCGGGACTCATTGCTCACAGTCACTCATGCCCTCATCACCTCGAGGTTCGACTACTGTAATGCTCTCTACATGGGGCTACCTTTGAAAAGTGTTCGGAAACTTCAGATCGTGCAAAATGCAGCTGCGAGAGCAGTCATGGGCCTACCTAGGTATGCCCATGTTTCACCATCACTCCGCAGTCTGCATTGGTTGCCGATCAATTTCCGGTCACAATTCAAAGTGTTGGTTATGACCTTTAAAGCCCTTCATGGCATCGGACCAGAATATCTCCGAGACCGCCTCCTGCCGCACGAATCCCAGTGACCGATTAGGTCCCACAGAGTGGGCCTTCTCCGGGTCCCGTCAACTAAACAATGTCGGTTGGCGGGCCCCAGGGGAAGAGCCTTCTCTGTGGCGGCCCCGGCCCTCTGGAACCAACTCCCCCCGGAGATTAGGACTGCCCCTACTCTTCCTGCCTTCCGTAAACTCCTTAAAACCCACCTTTGCCGTCAGGCATGGGGGAACTGAAACATCTCCCCCTGGGCACGTTTAATTTATGCATGGTATGTCTGTGTGTGTGACTGTTAGCGTATGGGGTTTTTTAAATATTTAAATATTTTAAATTTATCTGATTGCTTATGATTTGTTTTTTACATGTTGTGAGCCGCCCCGAGTCTTCGGAGAGGGGCGGCATACAAATCTAAGTAATAAATAAATAAATAAATAAATAAACCACCATAATAATAATAACAACAACAAAAACTACTCCTACTACTTACTCATGCATACCAGCGACCGGTTAGGTCCCACAGAATCGGCCTTCTCCAGCTCCTGTCAGCCAGACCATGTCGCTTGGCGGGGCCTAGGGGAAGAGCCTTCCCTGTGGTGGCCCCGGCCCTAGGGAATGAGCTCCCTCCAGAGATTCGTACTGCTCCCACTTTCTCTGCCTCCCATAAGGTTTTAAAACCCTTGTTGTTAATATCTTGCCCCGGCCAACGATTGAATGTATGGTGCATGATGGAACGTGATTGATTAATCTTAACTATAGGGAGTTTTAGACTGTATTTTATTAAGATTTCGAACATGTTTTGTATTCGTTTTTGTTGCAAGCTGCCCTGAGTCTCAGGGGAAAAGGTGACATAGAAACCAAATTAATAAAATAAATAAAATAAATAATAGCCTTAAAAATGGACAAACCATAGTTTTGTCTCCATTGTCAATTTTCCACCCCCAATGTCTCCCTGGGGCCTGCAAAAATAAAAAATAAAAATTAATAATAATTATCAGTTTCCGGTCACAATTCAAAGTGTTGGTTATGACCTATAAAGCCCTTCATGGCACTGGACCAGATTACCTCAGGGACTGCCTTCTGCTGCTCGAATCCCAGCGACCAGTTAGGTCCCACAGAGTGGGCCTTCTCCGGGTCCCATCAACCAAACAATGTCGCTTGGCGGGACCCAGAGGAAGAACCTTCTCTGTGGCGGCCCCGACCCTCTGGAACCAACTCCTCCCAGATATTAGAATTGCCCCCACCCTCCTTGCCTTTCGTAAGCTGCTTAAAACCCACCTCTGCTGCCAGGCATGAGGGAATTGAGATACACTTTCGCCCTAGGCCTTTACAATTTTATGTATGGTATGTTTGTATGTATGATTGGTTTTTATATAATGGGTTTTTAACTGTTTTTTAGTATTGGATTTTGTTGTACTGTTTCACTGCTGTTGTTTGCCGCCCCGAGTCTGCGGAGAGGGGCGGCATACAAATCCAATAAATAATAATAATAATAATAATAAAATAATAATAATAATTAATTAATAATTAATAAAGATATATTTAAAAATTTTTTTTAAAAAAAATAGATGGATATATTTTTTTTCTCAAAGTCATAAGGCAGTGGGGAAAAAACATGTTAAATTCTGAAGTTTTACTTCTGAAAAGCCTCCCCACCTGATTGCTGGATTTCTGCTTCTCGTATATTATTCTTGAGCGAAGGTAGGGAAGGAATGGAGAGGTTAACCTGTGATTAGGAGAAGTCTAATAAACTCACGTAGGGTTGCACATTTCTTCCTGTTTGAAAAACGAGCCCCATTTGTCACTGAGGATTCAGTGCTCTGCCGTGACACACCCCTTTGACCTTACGGTCGATAAATAATGCATCCTGACCAGGAGGACTGAACAAGACTTTACTTATGTACTTACGGACTCGGGAGACAGTGAAGGATGGTTTTCCGTGGACAGGCGCCTGCCTGGTGCTTCTCCTAACGTAGAAGATGAATGGGCCAAGCAAGCTCTGATCTGACCTCGGAATCGTTATTTCAAGTTGAAGCTCTTGTGTATCAAATCCATTGTCGGAGGTGGACATTCGGGGTGCATCTGCTTGGGAGCGCCCTCTGCTGGACATGGAGAGTTATAGCTGGAGAAACTGAAATTAATTTGAGGCGGTGGGGGATTTGCTTTGTGGTTTAACTTCTTGTAATGCGAATTGAAATTAGTTTTGCTATATGTTTATTTATTTCGTTTGTATCCATGAATAACTCAAGGCGGCGAACATATCCAACAAGCTTTACTCCTCCTGTTTTGCCCACAATGACAACCCTATGAGAGGGATTTGGGGGAGAGGGAGGGAGGGAGAGAGAGAGAAGAGAGAGAGAGAGAGGCCCAAAGTAACTCAGCTGGCTTCCATGTTTAAGGAGGGACTAGAACTCACAGTCTCCTGGTGATTGGCCCAAAGTAACTCAGGTGGCTTTCATGCCTGAGGAGGGACTAGAACTCACAGTCCTCTTGTGATTGGCCCAAAGTAACTCTGGTAGCTTTCATGCCTGATGAAGAACTGGAACTCCCAGTCTCCTGGTGATTGGCCCAAAGTCACTCCACTCCGAATCCTTGGAGAGGGGCAGCATACAAATCCAATTAATAAAGTCACTCTGGTGGCTTCCATGCCTATTCAGAGAGAGTAACAATGAAAGAGCTTGCAAGCCAGTAAGAGCTGGGAAAATTGTGAGCGCCTGGTTAGGGCTGGAAAGAAACCAAATGTTTCTTCGGTTTCTTCCGAGCATGTAGAGCAATTAAAAAAAACCCTACAAAGACAGGGTTTGGAAAATATTCTTGACAGAGAGTAACAATGAAAGAGCTTGCAAGAGGGTAAGAGGTGGGAACATCTTTAGCACCTGGCTAGGACTGGAAAGAAACATTTGGAGCAAGTTAGAGCAATGAAAAAAGCCCTGCAAAGGCTTAAGGTTGGAAAACATTCTTTGGAAAGAGTAACAATGAAAGAACCTGCAAGATAAGAGCTGGCACCTAGTTAGGACTGGGGGGAAAAATTGAAAAAAAAACCTACATTCAGAGTATATGACGCACCTGAATTTTCAGCCTATTTTAGGGAGGAAAAGGGTGCGTCTTATACTTCAAAAAAATACTGTATTGTTCTGCCGGGCTCTATGGTATGAGTCTCCTGAAAATTCAAGGGTAAAAATTTCAGACACACACACACACACACACTTGAAAGTTCAAAAACAATGTTCTTTATCACAAAATTCAAAAGAAACAAAGCACCCTTTTTGTATTGCAAAGAGCACTCATCCCAAAACAACCTGGTAGTCTGTACAATCCCCTTAATCAGTCCTTAAGTACTTAGCTAGTAGCTGTGAAGAAAGGTCACAGCCCTCCTTCTTCCCACGAAGTGAGACACACACACTTTGCTCTGCTTTGGTTTCAAAGTCGTGAAAAATCAACAAAGTCCGGTCAGATAATCTTCCACAACGGCCAAGCCAGCACACTGCTATTTATATCAGCAGCTCTAATTGCTGGAGCCCCACCCAAACACAGGTGGCCTCTCTTATCTCCTGTAATATTTCTGCAATTGGTCTCTTCTATGCATAATTCTGCCCCTGCGTGGGTCTAACACTTCCTCATCTGAATTGACCGAAGATAATGGAGATTGGCTTCCTGGATTGTGTGCCAAGCCCCCCTCTTCCAAGTCACCCCCACCTTCTTCTTCGTCAGAGGAAACTGCACTACCTGACTCTGTCGGCAATAAAACAGGCCTATGACATGTTGATGTTTCCCCTGCATCCACCTCCACATTCCTTGGGACAGGAGCTGGGCCAGAGCCAACCACAGCATCTATTAGATTTCTATGCCGCCTGGAGGGAGTTGATTCCATAAGGCTGGAGCTGCCACAGAGAAGGCTCTTCCCCTAGGCCCCGCCAGTTGACATTGTCTAGCTGACGGGACCTGGAGAAGGCCAACTCTGTGGAACTTGACTGGCTGCTAAGATACATGAGGCAGAAGATGGTCTTGTAGGTGTTTGTCTATATGTGTTTGTTTATTTATTTGTCTTGTCTACAAGTTTTGTTTCTGTACTTGGTGGTTTTTTAAGGTTTATATTTAATAAAAACATTTTTTTTTAAAAAAAGAGAGAAATATTTCTGCCTTCAGAGCTCTGTGACTGGATCATATGGACTGAATCAAGAGCTCATCAGTACCTGAGTGGGTTTTAAACATTTTTGACTGGTGTCTGCATTTGTTCTACTCTTGATGGTACCTCTATGCCCCTTTACATCATGGATTACATCATCAGTCTTCCCTCCCGCTTCCCTCCGCCTCCAGGACTCTTGGAGAAATCATAAGCATGTGTTCTACAAAAATGGCATGTGTGTTCTTTTCTGGATGGCTTCATAAATCCCCAGCTCTCTGTGGAATAGTGTTTTTATGTGGTTTTTATGATATTACTCTTTGGGCAGAATGCAGCCATACTGCATCATATCCTATTCTGGAAATAAAATACAGTGATACCTCGTCTTACAAACCCCTCATCATACAAACATTTCAAGATATGAACCCGGGGTTTAAGATTTATTTGCCTCTTCTTACAAACTATTTTCACCTTACAAACCCACTGCCGCCGCTGGGATGCCCTGCCTCCGGACTTCCGTTGCCAGCAAAGCACCCGTTTTTGTGCTGCTGGGATTCCCCTGAGGCTCCCCTCCATGGGAAACCCCACCTCTGGACTTCCGTGTTTTTGTGATGCTGCAGGGGAATCCCAGCAGGGGAATCCCAGCAGTGCAAAAACAGGCGCTTCGTTGGCAACTGAAGTCCGGAGGTGGGGTTTCCCAGCGAGGGGAGCCTCAGTGAAATCGCAGCATCACAAAAACACAGAGGTCCGGAGGTGGGGTTTCGAGGACTTCGGTGTTTTTGCGATGCTGCGATTTCGCTAATGCTTTTGGGCTTACACACATTAATTGCTTTTCCATTGATTCCTACGGGAAACATTGTTTCGTCTTACAAATTTTTCACCTTAAGAACCTCGTCCCAGAACCAATTAAGTTCATAAGATGAGGTATCACTGTACTGGAACAGCAACAGTGTTGGTTTGCAGCCGGTACGGCTGGGATCGGGGCTCCGGTAGTGAAAAGGGAGATGTACACCTATCTCCACGCCCTGATACATGTATGTGCAAGATTTGGTTTATGCACATGCTCAGCAAGCGAAATCGCTCACGAGGATGCTCTCGTGTGTGAGATTTTACTGATTTTTTTGGGGTGGTGGTGGTTCCTTCTGCGCATCTTTATCTTATTGTTTAATGATTCCTAATAAAAATAGTTCAGGTTTAAATTCTATTTGTTCTCCTATGATTTCTTGTAGCCATCTCCTCATCTGTCCCTAATGCTTCTTTGCCATAGTACATTGCCACCACATGTGGGTGCAGTGTCTTGGGGGGGTGGTCACAACATCACCTTTTTGATAAGATTTGTTTGTTTGTTTGTTTGTTTGTTTGTTTGCTTGCTTGCTTGCTTGCTTGCTTGCTTGTTTATTGTTAGAGTTGAAAGGGACCCTGAAGGCCATCAAGTTCAACCCCCTGCCCAAGCAGGAACCCTATAGCACACCAGTCAAGTGGCAGTTCAATCTTCTCTTAAAAATGTCCAGAGTGTTGGAGTTCACAACGTCCGCTGGTAGGTTGTTCCATTGGCTGATCGCTCTGACCATCAGGAAGTTCCTCCTTATCTCCATGTTGAATCTCTCCTTGGTCAGCTTCCAGCCGTTGTTCCTCGTCCAGCCCTCTGGTGCCCTGGAGAATAAAGTGATCCCCTCCTCTCTGTGACATTCCCTCGTATACTTGTAGACTGCTATCATGTCCGCTCTGGCCCTCCTTTTCTTTAGGCTATCCATGCCCAGTTCCCTCTGTCTCTATTCGTAAGTCTTGGTTTCCAATCCCTTAATCATCTTGGTTGCTCTTTTTTGCACCTACTCCAGAGTTTCAATGTCTCTTTTGAAGTATGGTTACCAGAACTGAATAAAGTACTCCAGGTGTGGTCGAACCAGGGCGTAGTAGAGTGGTATCCCTGGTCTTGGAGTGTATTCCCCTGTTGATGCAGCTTAGGATTGTGTTGGCTTTTTTAGCTGCTGCTGCACATTGTTGGCTCATGTTTAGTTCATTATCCACCAAGACTCCGAGGTCTCTTTCGCAGTCGCTACTGCTAAGAGGGGTTTCTCCCAGGTTGTATGTGTGTCCCCATTTACCTCATATATTTGTGTATTTTGCAGAATAGTGCAAAATACACAAAGGCCAGGCAGAAACTTTCCAATCTTTTCTGATTTCTTTTCCAATTTTGAGAAACTGCAAGAAACACGTTATCTGAAGAGTAGATAGAGAAATAGTCATCAGATGAACATACCAAACCCATTTGATGTAGTGGTTAAGGTGCTGGCCTAGAAGCCAGGAGGCTATGGGTTCTAGTCCCAACTTAGGTATGAAAAACTGATTGGTGACTTTGGGCCAATCACCTTCTCCCAGCCCAATTCACCTCACAGGATTGTTGTTCTTGGGGAAATAGAATGAGTATGAGGTACGTTTGTCCCCTAGGGTTGTAATATAGTCCTCGACTTACAACAGTTTGTTCAGCAACTGTTTGAATTTACAACAGCTCTTTTCACACTTATTGCAGCATTGCCACGATCAAGTGATTTACATTTGGATAAGGGGTTCCCATTTATGATTTTTTTTCAAGGTTCCAGGATCATGTGACCCCCCCTTTTGCAAATATCACTTCAGATTAACAACCCATGCTAATAATTTAACAGCTGCGGTGAGTCACTTAACAAACAAGGGCAAGAAAAGTCATTCAAATGGGACCAAA
>NC_091953.1:10207793-10245293 GCF_031021105.1 Erythrolamprus reginae | reverse complement strand
TTCTCACTTTCTCTCTCTTGTTTTCTTTCTGTCTCTTTTGCTTTCTCTCTCTCTCACTCTTTCTCTCTTGTTTTGTTTCTCACGCTCTTTCTCTCTCTTGTTCTCTCTCTCTTGCTATCTCTTTCTCTCCCCCCCTTTCTCTCACTCTCTCTTTCTCACTTTCTCTCTATCTTGCTGTCTGTTGCTTTCACTCACTCTCGTTCTCTCTCCGTTCTTCTCAGCGGTGACGCGCGCACGCCCTGCCCGCCTCACATTTGCCGAGAGGACTTTCGCCCCGGGCTCTCAGCAAGGGGGTTTGCATGAGAGGCGGGGCCGGCGGAAGGTGATATTCAATGTCGGGGGCGCACGGGCGGTTTTGCGCGCGCTCCCTATCTCCCTGCTAGCCCACTCGGAATACGTATTCAAAATAAGAAAAGCCTTTGCCGGCGAAGGCTTTTCTTATTTTGAATACGTATTCCGAGTGGGCTAGCAGGGAGATAGGGAGCGCGCGCAAAACCGCCCGCTGCGCCCCCGACATTGAATATCACCTTCCGCCGGCCCCGCCTCTCATGCAGCCCCCTTGCTGAGAGCCCGGGGCGAAAGTCCTCTCGGCAAATGTGAGGCGGGCAGGGCGTGCGTTCCGGGTGCGGGAGGAGCTGCGGTGAAAGGCAGGAGGTGGCAGAGGAGCAGAGGGGGCAAATCGGGCGGGCGGTGGGCAGCGCGGAAAGGCCGAGGGGGCCCTGGCGCCGCGGACCGGCTGAAAACCCCCAACGGCCCGGTCCCGGTCCGCGGACTGGCGGTTGGAGACCCCTGGACTAGAAGACCTCCAAGGTCCCTTCTCTGTTATTTCTCTTCTCTTCTCTTCTCTTCTCTTCTCTTCTCCTCTCCTATTCTATTCTATTCTATTCCAATCTACTCTACTCTACTCTACTCCCATTCCCTCCCATTCCCATTCTTTATTTCTATTTCTCTTATTTATTATTTATTAGACTTGTATGCCGCCTCTCTCCAGAGACTCGGAGCGGCTCACAATAAAAACAACAATATGACAAATCCAAAATATTAAAAGACATCTAAAACCCATTATTAAAACCATGCAGCACAATCATACCATACATAAACAATATAAGCCCAGGGGTATCTTATTTCCCCATGCCTGACAACATAGGTGGGTCTTCAATAGCTTATGAAAGGCAAGGAGGGTGGGGGCAGTTCTGATCTCTGGTGGGAGTTGATTCCAGAGGGCCGGGGCCGCCACAGAGAAGGCTCTTCCCTGGGGCCTGCCAGACGACATTGTTTAGTCGACAGGAGCCAGAGAAGGCCAACTCTGTGGGACCTAACCGGTCGCTGGGATTCGTGCGACAGAAGATGGTTCCAAAGTTCTTCTCTTCTCTTCTCTTCTCTTCTACTCTACTCTACTCTACTCTACAGTCTAGTCTAGTCTAGTCTTATTGTTTTATTTCCATCTTGCCTAACATCAATAACATCATCAAAAAAGCACAACGAAGAATGTTCTTTTCTGTGCCAACTCAGGAAGCTCAAACTGCCCAAGGAGCTGCTGATCCAGTTCTACAGAGGAATCATTGAGTCTGTCATTTGCACCTCTATAACTGTCTGGTTTGGTGCTGCAACCCAACAGGACCGACACAGACTTCAGAGGATAATCAGAACTGCAGAAAAAGCAATTGCTGCCAACCTGCCTTCCATTGAGGACCTGTATACTGCACGAGTCAAAAAGAGGGCGGGGAAAATATTTACTGACCCCTCGCATCCTGGACATAAACTGTTTCAACTCCTACCCTCAAAATGCCACTACAGAGCACTGCACACCAAGACAACTAGACACAAGAACAGTTTTTTCGCCAAACGCCATCACTCTGCTAAACAAATAATTTCCTCAACACTGTCAAACTATTTACTAAGTCTGCACTACTGTTACTACTAGATTTTTCTCATCATTCCTATCACCCATTTCTTTCCACTTATGACTGTATGATGTAACCTGTTGCTTGTATCCTTAAGATTTTTATTGACTGTTTCCTCATTGCTTATTTGACCCCTTTGACAATCATTAAGTGTTGTACCCAGTGAAGGGCTACCAAATTTTTTACTACCACACTGGGAGTGGCTTATGCAGGACACAATCTCACACTATTCACAAGAGCCTACAAAACTTTTGCCAGACCCATCCTAGACTACTGCTCATCTGTCTGGAACCCATACCACATCTCAGACATCAACACCCTTGAAAATGTCCAAAGATATTTCACCAGTAGAGCCCTTCACTCCTCCACTCGAAACAGAATATCCTATGAAAATAGACTAACAATCCTTGGCCTAGAAAGCCTAGAACTACGACGCCTAAAACACGATTTGAGTATTGCCCACATGATCATATGCTGCAATGGTCCTACTGGTCAATTACTACTTTAGCTTCAACTGCAATAACAGAAGAGCATGCAACAGATTCAAACTTAATATGAACCGCTCCAAACTTGACTGTAAAAAATATGATTTCAACAATCGAGTTATCGAAGCGTGGAAATCATTGCCGGACTCAATTGTGGTCAACCCCTAACCCCCCAACATTTTCTCCCCTTAGACTCTCCACGATTGACCTCTCCAGGTTCCTAAGAGGCCATTAAGGGGTGTACATAAGTGCACTGGTGTGCCTTTTGTCCCCTGTCCAATTGTCTTTCCTTTCTCTCACTTATCATATATATTTTCTTTCTTTCAGATGTCCTCTCCTCTAAGTTCACTTTACCCTTATATATATTACTACATGTCTATTTTTCTTCCTATGTATTTGTGTATTGGACAAATGAATAAATGAATGAAATTTTCTTTCAACATCTTTCAGTGCAAATTGGATGCTCTGGGATGGAGCTCCATTTTTGCTATTCCCCCACGCCCCGGGCAGTAACCATCCCTGGTTGTACCTATTCTATTTCTAAGAAAATGTACAGAATTCCATAATGGACACACTACTCTGCTGATAGAGTACATTTTTCAAATGGTTTCATTCTGTGAAAATATCTTTATTCCCCTGAACATGAAATTCTCACAGATTACCATTTTCTTCACCTCTATGTAGAGCAAAGTGCTATCTAACTGCTCTTCATTATATTGCTAAGATTGGGATGGGGGCAAAACCTGAATACAACTCTTGTATTTTAGTTTGCTGTTATTCAAAACTTTTAAAAGTAAGCCTTAAGCTGCAGAAATGAGTTGGAAGGCAAAAATAACATACACATTATCCACCTACCTCTTGATACATACAGCTGTGCTTGAATCTTGACAGAGCTGAGATGTGCAAAAAGAGGAAAAAAAACTTGTGAGAGCTTCATTCGAAACACCGCTTCTTCAAATAGCATTGCTAATTTATCCGCCTTCTAAAGTAATTAGCATACATCACTTTTTTTTTGCTGACTTCTAGCTAGAAATGAGATGTAGGTCAATGTCAGGCATTTTTTCATCATGTTCAAATAAATGGCAGTTGCTTTTGGGTTATTCTAATGTAATCCTTTTAGGATTAAGCTGTAGGCTAGCCTGAGAAATTTAAAACAAGGTCTTGGTAGGAGGGCAAGTGTGAATGACTTCTGTATCGAAGTCAAGGAAACCACAGGGACGTATCCATGAAGTCATTGGAAGTTGATGTTCTCCAGATAGGTAGCAAGACCTAGTCAATGTTGGGCGGATCTTGAAGATTGGAAAACTTCCAGCATCCAGAAGTCTAAAAATTTTAAGTCCCAATCTGCAATTCTTCAGCATTGAAGCCCATTCTGCGCGGAGCCGTCTTAATAGCATTTATTTATTTTATTTATCTACCTACCTACTTACCTACCTACCTACTACCTACCTACCTACCTATCTATCTATCTATCTATCTATCTATCTATCTATCTATCTATCTATCTATCTATCTATCTATCTATCTATCTATCTATTTATCTATTTATTTATCTATTTATTTATTTATTTTATTTATTTATCTATCTATTTATTTATTTATCTATTTATCTATTTATTTATCTATCTATCTATTTATTTATCTATTTATTTATTTATTTATTTATTTGTCTGTCTGTCTGTCTGTCTGTCTGTCTGTCTGTCTGTCTGTCTGTCTGTCTATCTATCTATCTATCTATCTATCTATCTATCTATCTATCTATCTATCTATCTATCTATTTATTTGATTTGTATGCTGCCCTTCTCCATGGACTCGGGGCGGCTAACAGTGGTAAAAACAGCATGTGACATTATCGCCCCACCCCATCCTCGGTAAAGCTGTGTACTGATGCGCCTACCTCAACTACTCACAGGAATAAAAATGTAAATGATTAATAAAATTAAACATATATGTGCATGTTAATATTAATAAAAAATGCAGTATAATGTAATAAATATGTTTGCTGTAATTATATGATACAAGGTTCATTGAAGGGTTAAACATAGTAGAGTAGAGTACAGTAGAGTAGAATAGAATAGGATAGGATAGGATAGGATAGGATAGGATAGGATAGAATAGAGAGTGATTGGACATACAAGGAATTTGTCTTTGGTGCATATGCTCCCAGTGTACATAAAAGAAAAGATACATTTGTCAAGAATCATGAAGTACAAAACTTAATGATTGTCCTAGGGGTCAAATAAGCAATGAGGAAACAATCAATGTTAATATAAATTGTAAGGATACAAGCAACAAGTTACAGTCATACAGTCATAAGTGGGAAGAGATGGGTGATAGGATTGATGAGAACACTAATATATACAATTAGTATGCAGATTATACTAATTATAATACTAATTGTATACTGATTAGTATACAATTAGTATTGCCCACAAGATCATATGCTGCAACGTTCCTACCGGTCAATGACTACTTCAGCTTCAACCGCAACAACACAAGAGCATGCAACAGATTCAAACTTAATACGAACCGCTCCAAACTTGACTGTAAAAAATATGATTTCAACAATCGAGTTATCGAAGTGTGGAACTCATTGCCGGACTCAATTGTGTCAACCCCTAACCCCCAACACTTCTCCCTTAGACTCTCCACGATTGACCTTTCCAGGTTCCTAAGAGGCCAGTAAGGGGCGTACATAAGTGCACTGGTGTGCCTTTCGTCCCCTGTCCAATTGTCTTTCCTTTCTCTCACTTATCATATATATTCTCTTTCTTTCATATACCCTCTCCTCTAAGTTCACTTTACCCCTATATATATATTACTACATGTCTATTTTCTTCCTATGTATTTGTGTATTGGACAAATGAATAAATAAATAAATAAATAGATTAGTATAGGGACCCTATGCTCTTGGGACAAGTGCCCATGAGGTCCATGAGTTATGACAGCCCTGATTTTGCGCTGGTTTGAGTTTGATTGACAGATAGCTTGGAGTCTGATGTACTGTCATTTCCTCAGCTCTACAAGTCCCTTCCTGGACAGAGATACAAAGGGAATATTTCAGAAGTGGATTGGAATATTTGAGGCTATCTGATTGACATTTTGAGGTTAATGCACTCTAAAGGGATCATCACTCTAGCTACTTTTCATCCCATCCCAGCCCCAAAATGAATCAAGCTGCGGTCACTTTGACATTTCTCTGTGGCAGCCTATGGCTTGAGTCTTTTGACTGGATCTATATTAATTTGAAGGGGATCTTGTTGCTTTCAAACCTCAATATGGAATCTTGCCATCCTTGACCCCCAGGTATTCAAAGTCAAGTAGGATTGTGGCTACTAATCACTGGTACTAATCACCTTCCTGCCACCGTTTGAACTTACAAATCCTGCTTTCAACCTACAAAGTGTTTGATCTCTCCTGTGTCTTTTTTTATCAGAAAGATAATCACAATTGGTTGTCAGCCAAAACCAGTACAGAAATGCTAACCATAAAATGGTTTAGATTAGATGGACTCAGAGAAGGATAAGATGGAGGAGAGGAAGTAGAAAGGAAAGAAGGGGAGAGAGGAGGGAAGTAGGAAAGAAGGAGAGAGAGAGAGAGAAGGTAGAGAGAGGGAGAGAGAGGGAGGGGGAGTAATATGAAAGATAGAAGGAAAGCAGATGGAAGATAAAAGGAGAAAAGGAGAAAATTAAGGAGATATGTATATGACATTTGGGTTATAATTATACTGCTCAAAAAAATAAAGGGGACTGTTGTGGTTAGCTCTGGCCCAGCTCCTGCCCCAAGGACTGTGGATGTGGGGGAGACATCCACATGCTGCAGGCCTGTTTGCCCCCGGTGGAATCTGCTGATGAAGGCTCCTCTGACCAAGAAGACATGAGTGACAGGGAGGAGGAGAGTATGGCAGACAGCTCAGAAGGAGATCAATTATCTAGCTCCTCCTTGGATTCAGAACAAGAGTTGATGATACAGCCACGCATGCGGAGAGCGATGCATAGGCAACAACAACTGAGAGATTATTATCAAAGAAAATGAGGCCACCTGTGGTTGGGTGGGGCTGTGGTGATTAGTGAGGCTGCTATAAATAGCAGCCTGTGGGTTTGGCCCTTGTGGAGGATTATCTGATCGTTGTGTTTCCTGACTGCTTTACTGACTTTGACCTTTTGTGTGCTGATTTTTCCCCGCTTTGAAACTAAACCAGAGCAAAGTGTGTTTCATTTTATGAAAGAAGAAGGACTGTGAATTGGCCTCACAGCTGCAAGCTAAGTATCACAGAACTGATAAGGGGACTTGTACCAATTACCAGTTTGTTTGGAGACGAGTGCACTTTGCTTATACCAAAAGAGGGCTTGGTTTAAGTGAATTTTCCTTATAAAGAACATTGTTTTCAATTTTCAAATGTGTGTGTGTCTGAAATTTGTACCTGTGAATTTTTGGGAGAGTCTACCAGAGAGCCCGACAGAACAGGGACCCTCAAATAACACATCCTAGATCTGAATGAATGAAATATTCTCATTGAATACTTTGCTCTGTACAAAGCTGAATGTGCATGTGTTTGTACAAATCTGTTCAATAAAATATTTTTTGCATTACTTTTGGAATGCACCCTGTAAGTTAGAACCCACCCTTGATGTATGCCCGCTGGACCCCATCCTCTTAATTCCCAGGCATCGGTTGTGGGCAGCTTGATTATCAGTCCACATTCCATGTGTGCGAAGGGCCCCATTCTCTCTTCTGCCTTCTGATGTCTTCTGCAGACGGGCAACCACAAACTCCTTGTGTAAAATTGCACTCATTGTCAAAACAAAGTCTGTAGGCAGTGTTCCCTCTAATTTTTGGGGTGGGTGGGCGGAAAAGTATAGTGTCTGAGCGGTGGGCGGCACAGAATTAATTAATTAATTAATTAATTAATTAATTAATAAATACTGTGTGTCTATAACAGTGAGCTCATAATAGGGCAACTCTATCAATATCAAAATGCCACTTAAATAGTTGAGCTAGTTTCAAACTAGATTTTGATTTTCTTTCTCTCTTCCTTACTCCCATTCTTTTTCTTTCTCTTTTCCTTCCTCTCTTTTTTCTATCTGTTTCTCTCTCTTCCTCTCTTCCTCTCTCTCTCCTTCCCTCTCACTCTTTCCCTCTCGGCTTCTGGGCAGCTTTGGAAAACTCTGAGTTTGATGATGATTTTTAAGTGAGAGATTGCTCCCTGCTCAGCTTAGAGGGAACTATGTCTGTAGGTCTAAAGTAGTCGGCGGAACTGGTTCCTTTCAAAAATATTTATTTATTTATTTATTATTTATTATTTGGATTTGTATGCCGCCCCTCTCCGAAAACTCGGGGCGGCTCACAACAAGTGAAAAGACAATCCAATACATTAATCCAATTAATTAAAATATTATAAATTTAAGAAAAACCCCTATACTAACATTACACACACACACAAGCATACCATATATAAATTCAACGTGCCCAGGGGAAGATGTTTAGTTTCCCCATGCCTGACGGCAAAGGTGGGTTTTTGAGGAGTTTACAGAAGGCAGGAAGAGTAGGGGCAGTCCTGATCTCCGGGGGGAGTTGGTTCCAGAGAGCCCGTGCCGCCACAGAGAAGGCTCTCCCCCTGGGGCCCCGCCAACCGGCATTGTTTAGTTGACGGTTCTTGAAGCAGTGGCAACATTTGTGTTCCCCCATAAATGTATCATCACATCCCTTTTCCAGGTCAACGATGCCCTAAAGAAAAGGGGGGAAAAAAGCAGAGTAATCTTTGGATGCTAATCTGCTACACGGGAAGTGATTGAGCAGAACCAAAATCCGGGTCTGAAAGGACATATGTTTAGAAGCAGGACTCTTGTGTTCTTAAAATGCGTTCTTTGGGAAATCATTCCCCCTTATAAAGCTACTTACCCTCCCAATAATGTGGGGAAGCAGACCCTTCAGAGTGAATCTTGGTCTTATTTATTTATTTATTTTATTTATTTATTAGATTTACATGCCGCCCCTCTCCGTAGACTCGGGGCGGCTAACAACAACAATAAAACAGCGTATGACAAATCTAATATTTAAAATAGCTAAAAACCCTTATTAAAAACCAAACATTCACACAAACATACCATGCGTAAATTGTATAGGCCTGGAGGGAAAGGAATATATCAATTCCCCCATGCCTGACAACAGAGGTGGGTTTTAAGGAGCTTACGAAAGGCGAGGAGGGTAGGGGAAATTCTGATCTCTGGGGGGAGCTGGTTCCAGAGGGTCAGGGCCACCACAGAGAAGGCTCTTCCCCTGGGTCCCGCCAGATGACATTGTTTAGTCGAAGGGACCTGGAGAAGGCCAACTCTGTGGGATCTAACCGGTCGCTGGATTCGTGCGGCAGAAGGCGGTCCTGAGATATTCTGGACCGATGCCATGAAGGGCTTTATAGGTCATAACCAACACTTTGAATTGTGACCAGAAACTGATCGGCAACCAATGCAGACTGCGGAGTGTTGGTGTAACATGGGCATACTTAGGGAAGCCCATGATTGCTCTCGCAGCTGCATTCTGCACGATCTAAAGTTTCTGAACACTCTTCAAAGGTAGCCCCATGTAGAGAGCGTTACAGTAGTTTGAACCTCGAGGTGATGAGGGCATGAGTGACTGTGAGCAGTGACTCCTGGTCCAGATAGGGCCGCAACTGGTGCACCAGGCGAACCTGGGCAAACGCCCCCCTCACCACAGCCGAAAGATGTTTCTCTAATGTGAGATGTAGATCGAGGAGGATGCCCAAGTTGCGGATGAAGAAGGAAAGAAAGAAAGAAAAAGGGAGGGAGAGAAGGAAGGGAGGAAGGGAGGGAGGGAGAGAAGGAAGGGAGAGAGGAAGGATGGGTGGGAAGGAGTGGGGAGGGAAGGAAGGAAAGGAAGGATGGAAGGAAGGAAGGAAAGGAAGGATGGGAGGAAGGAGGAAAGGAAGGAAGGAAAGGAAGGAAGGAAGGAAGGAAGGAAGAAAAAAGAAAGAAAGAAAGAAAGAAAGAAAGAAAGAAAGAAGCCACCTAAGTGAAGAAATCTCTTTGGGGCAAGCTATGTTCAGATGGGGTAAGATGCTGCTGGTAAGGGTACTAAAGTTGTGGTCCAGGTTCCATAAGATGGCTAGAATAACTTTGGTGAGTGAAAGCCACCCTCTGTTCTTGTGCTAGAACTCCAACTTTCCAACTTCCTTGGAAAGCAACTCAGTCTCTTTCTTGCTGATCCCTTGGCTACTATTTGCCTTGCTAAATCAGATCATGCATGCCTCCAACATGGACTGAATTTATGACTACGAGATAAAATTGATGGATTTACCGTGTCATGAAGCCAGATAAGCACAGCTGTTCCTAAGCCAGGCACCTCTACAGATAGATAGACTGGCCTCTTCCAGAGCAACTGTTAGATGGAACAGCATTTTAGGAACATAGTGTGTTATCTTGTGTTGATTCAGATTATGAAGCCCGCTATTGTGGACTTTGACTAGTAATAGCATTTTAGATAGATACGATCTTTCATATCAGTTCTGACAGGACACCAGAAACAGAATTTGAGACCGTCTGTGAAAACCATGCATTTCCCTGAACTGTGAACTATTTATAACTCTCTTAAAAAAATGATTCCTTCTGAAATTGCTAGTGAAAGGGAAACGGAAATTAAATGCACACGTATTTCCAAATACAGTGGTACCTCTACTTACGAACTTAATTCCTTCCGTACCCAGGATCTTAAGTAGAAAGGTTTGTAAGAAGAAGCAATTTTTCCCATAGGAATTAATGTAAAAGCAAATAATGCTTGTGATTGGGGAAACCACAGGAGATTCCTAGAAAGGCCCCACGGAGGCTTCTCCCCGCCTTTTCCGGCCCTGTTTCTTCCCAGGTGATTCCTAGAGAGGCCCCACGGAGGCTTCTCCCTGCCTTTTCCAGCCCTGTTTCCTCCCAAGAGATTCCTAGAGAGGCCCCACGGAGGCTTCTCCCTACCTTTTCTGGCCCTGTTGCCTCCCAGGAGATTCCTAGAGAGGCCCCACAGAGGCTTCTCCCTGCCTTTTCTGGTTACAGTTTCAGAGGCTTGGGTTTGTAAGTGGAAAATGGTTCTTAAGAAGAGGCAAAAAAAAAAATCTTGAACACCCGGTTCTTATCTAGAAAGGTTTGTAAGTAGAGGCATTTGTGGGTAGAGGTACCACTGTATCAAGCTTCCAACACTGCTGAACAAATATTAACTGTGGAGTTCCTGCAGAATCCCATTTTACAAGTCTGCTACTTTTCTTAATCTGTAGGATGCCTTTGGATCGTATCAGAAGAGTAAAGAAAAAATTAATCTGAAAAACCTGCTCTTTCCCTGCTGTGTTATCTTCGCCATACTGTATTCAATTTTTAAAAAATCCATAAATGTGTTCAAAGGCCCATATTAAAAAGATGCAAATAAATACCCTTGTCCCAGCGCAGGGATCTTCACAAACTCTTTGCAGCCTAAATATAATTTAGGAGATCACATATGTTCAGATTTATCTTGCTTTTGCTTCTGATCTCAAAAATGGGAAGATATAATCATCTGCTTAATTGGAAAGAGAGAGAGAGAGAAAGAAAGGGCATGTACCTAACCTGACAAGAATTCTTTATTAGCCTTAGAAAACTTGTAATTAACCAAAACACAAATGAATAAATTTACCACCAGGAGTCCGTTAAGCAACAAACAACAGAATTGATTCTGCCATTGTGCCCAACTAGCTAATGAGATGTCTTATTTTCTCTCTTGCCGGGAGACCTGGTAAGAGAATCATCCAGTTAATGGAAATTCCATGTGGTCCATCTCAAACATTAATTCTTTTTCTAACTGTATTTTTTTTTAAAAAAAAGCTCCTTTCTCTAGTTTGTTTTTGCTCAGCTATATATAAAACCAGGTTCACCTACTTCCCTCTGCTTCATAGAGTTGCCCCTGTCTCTTAGAATTCCAGGCAGAAAATTAAGAATGTGACATAAAAGAGAAACCCTTCCACCCTTCCACCTCTCACAATACTAGACAACACAGTATCAACAGTAGAGACCTTCAAATTTCTAGGTTCTATCATATCTCAAGACCTAAAATGGTCACCTAACATCAAAAACATCATCAAAAAAGCACAACAAAGAATGTTCTTTCTGCGCCAGCTCAGGAAGCTCAAACTGCCCAAGGAGCTGCTGATTCAGTTCTATAGAGGAATCATTGAGTCTGTCATCTGCACCTCTATAACTGTCTGGTTTGGTGCTGCAACCCAACAGGACCGACACAGACTTCAGAGGAGAATCAGAACTGCAGAAAAAACAATTGCTGCGAACCTGCCTTCCATTGAGGACCTGTATACTGCACGAGTCAAAAAGAGGGTGGGTAAAATATTTACTGACCCCTCACATCCTGGACACAAATTGTTTCAACTCCTACCCTCAAAACGTCGCTACAGAGCACTGCACACCAAGACAACTAGACACAAGAACAGTTTTTTCCCGAACGCCATCACTCTGCTAAACAAATAATTCCCTCAACACTGTCAGACTTTCTATTAAATCTGCACTTCTATTCTACTAGTTTTTCTCATCGTTCCTATCACCCATTTCCTCCCATGTTGATTGTATGACTAACTTGTTGCGTATATCCTAAGATTTTTATTAATATTGCTTCTTCATTGCTTATTTGACCCCTATGACAATAGAAACATAGAAACATAGAAACATAGAAGACTGACGGCAGAAAAAGACCCCATGGTCCATCTAGTCTGCCCTTTTACTATTTCCTGTATTTTATCTTACAATGGATATATGTTTATCCCAGGCATGTTTAAATTCGGTTACTGTGGATTTACCAACCACGTCTGCTGGAAGTTTGTTCCAAGGATCTACTACTCTTTCAGTAAAATAATATTTTCTCATGTTGCCTTTGATCTTTCCCCCAACTAACTTCAGATTGTGTCCCCTTGTTCTTGTGTTCACTTTCCTGTTAAAAACACTTCCCTCCTGAACCCTATTTAACCCTTTAACATATTTAAATGTTTCGATCATGTCCCCCCTTTTCCTTCTGTCTTCCAGACTATACAGATTGAGTTCATTAAGTCTTTCCTGATACGTTTTATACTTAAGACCTTCCACCATTCTTGTAGCCCGTCTTTGGACCCGTTCAATTTTGTCAATATCTTTTTGTAGGTGAGGTCTCCAGAACTGAACACAGTACTCCAAATGTGGTCTCACCAGCGCTCTATATAAGGGGATCACAATCTCCCTCTTCCTGCTTGTTATACCTCTAGCTATGCAGCCAAGCATCCTGCTTGCCTTTCCTACCGCCCGACCACACTGCTCACCCATTTTGAGACTGTCAGAAATCACTACCCCTAAATCCTTCTCTTCTGAAGTTTTTGCTATCACAGAACTGCCAATGCAATACTCAGATTTAGGATTCTTTTTCCCCAAGTGCATTATTTTACATTTGGAAACATTAAACTGCAGTTTCCATTGCTTTGACCATTTATCTAGTAACGCTAAATCATTTACCATATTACAGACCCCTCCAGGAATATCAACCCTATTGCACACTTTTGAGTCATCAGCAAATAGGCAAACCTTCCCTACCAAACCTTCTCCTATGTCACTCACAAACATATTAAAAAGAATAGGACCCAGAACAGACCCTTGTGGCACACCGCTTGTAACCTGTCTCTGCTCAGAATACTCGCCATTAACAATAACTCTCTGATGTCTATGCTTCAGCCAGCTTGAAATCCACTGAACTATCCAGGGATTAATTCCAATCTTCACTAATTTATCTATCAGCTCTTTATGTGGAACCGTATCAAAGGCTTTGCTGAAGTCCAGATAGGCAATATCCACGGCACCACCTTGATCCAACACCTTTGTGACATAGTCAAAGAACTCAATGAGATTAGTCTGACACGATTTGCCTTCAGTAAAGCCATGCTGATTTGGGTCCAATAAGTTATTGTTTTTTAGATGCTGATTTATCCTCTTTTTGAGTAGCGTCTCCATCATTTTAACTACAACTGATGTCAAGCTAACTGGCCTGTAGTTACCAGCTTCTTCTCTACTGCCCTTCTTGTGGATAGGCACAACACTGGCCATTCTCCAATCCTCAGGAACATCTCCTGTTAACAGGGATTGGTTAAACAAATCAGTCAGGGGGGTAGCAATGACAGATCTGAGTTCTTTAAGAACTCTGGGGTGGATGCCATCTGGACCCATTGCCTTATTTATCTTTAATCTTTCAAGTTCTTCTAAGACATCGGCTTCTATCATTAATCACATGATTCTTGACAAATGTATATTTTATTTTATGTACGTTGAGAGCATATGCACCAAGACAAATTCCTTGTGTGTCCAATCACACTTGGCCAATAAAAATTCTATTCTATTCTATTCTATTCTAAAAGTCCTTCCTCTCCTTATGGTAATATGGAAAAATAGCTAGGAGCCTTTGCAAAGCTTTCCCTTCACCCAGCAACAGGCCTGCAAAAGCTACTTTCCTCAATAAACAATAGCTGTTAAGACGACATTTGTCAAGATGCTGTAGTCTGAACCTCACCAATTAGCCCACGAAAGTACACTCCCACCAAATTAAAAAATTAAAAATAAACTAAAGCAATTACCCAGAATGCCGTGTTTCCAAGCAACTGGATTTGTACCACCTGGTTCCCAGCTGCAACAGGAATGGCTCAATTAATCAAAATAGGCCTTGGAAGGAGAAAATCCTGCAGGCAGACTAGACTTGGACTAGGGCTAAGGAAAGTCCTCCCGTCTCAGGAACCTTCAAACTCGGGCCAGGAACTAGGTTGCTAGGGAGAAGCAGGCACAGTTCAAATGCAACAACTCTTTTGCAGACTTTGCTGGCAATCTGGTACTGTTGTAAACAAGGCGTCGAAGAAAAGCAAGGATTATTTAGAAGTTATCCCAAAGGTGTGGGAGCTCCGTCCCCCTTGGCTTAACTTTCTAGACCATGGATGGAATTTTGGAATGTATGCCTTCTCATGGATTTTTCCTTTTTCTCAATCCTAGCCAAGGAGTTTTATGTGTCCAAGAATTACATGTGTAGCCTTGTCTGGATGATGTTGAGCACTCAATGCTAACTTCCACATGGTGGGATAAACTGCTGGGAAACTGTTCCCAGACTGCTCCTGGAAGGAGTCTATGACAATTCTACACTTCGTTCATTCATTCATTCATTCATTCATTCATTCATTCATTCATTCATTCATTCATTCATTAGATTTGTATGCCACCCCTCTCCGTAGACTCGGGGCGGCTCACAGCATACAATAAAACAATTCATAACAAATCTAATAAATTTTTAAAAACATTTAAAAACCCCATTATTAAAGCAGACATACACACAAACATACCATACATAAATTGTATAGGCCCGGGGGGGGATGCCTCAATTCCCCCCATGCCTGATGGCTTCACGGAGAGAAAAAAGAGAGAGGAAGGAAGAGAGAGAAAGAGAGAGAGAGAGGAAAGAGGGAAGGAGGGAGAGAGAAAGAAAGAAAGAGAGAGGGAGGGAGGAAGAGAGACAGAGGAAAAAAGAGAAAGGAAGCGAGAGAAAGGCTGGCTGTTGCACTCTGACTGGCTTCACAGAGTGAAAAAAGAGAGAGAAAGAGAGAGAGAAAGAAAAAGAGAGGAAGGAAGAAAGAGATACAGAGGAAAAAAGAGAAAGGAAGAGAGAGAAAGAAAGAAAGAAAGAAAGAAAGAGAGACAGAGAGGTAGGAAGGAAAAGAGAGAAAGAGAGATAAATAAATGGTGTCCCACTTTACCAGTATTAAAATCTGGTCACCTTAGTTTAAGCAAACAAGGCCTATTTGAACTTGCATTCAAAGTTTGTGCCTTTCCATTTGCAAATTGTAGTAAACCTTGCAACTGATTTTGGGATCCGTGACCCGGACAAGAGAGTTCTAATGCTTTTAGTGCTGTGAAAGAGGCCCTGGGAATAAATGCAGCTTGGCTTATTTATTTATTTTTATCTTAAATCGATGTCAGCCACCTTGCGAGACGAGCCGTCTCTGAAAAGCAGGATAAAAATATGGAATAAACAATGAAATAAATAAAAGCACTCAATGGAGTCCCGTATATCAAACTTTTTAGAAGTCTGCTCTTCGATCTTAATCCAAGGTAGTAAAAAATCGCTGACAGATTCTTTATTGCAAACTGTCCTTCCTTTTTGGCTGGGGCATTCTCGTACTGAACCATCTCACCAAAATGAAATATAGTCTGGAGTGCATCAAGTTCACAAGTTGTTTTTTTGTTGTGTTCCCTGATGTAAAAAAAAAAACTATCTTTTTTTTTTAATAGAAACGGTCCAGCCAAAAACACAGATTTTTTTTTCAGCTGAAAAATATATCTTAGGTTCCTAATATGGAAAATCCATTGAAATCTGTGAGCTCGCGAAGAATCCCTAGTGAAGAAGCTGACGGAGCCATACACAAACCACTTGATAGAGATGATTAAGAAATCTTACATGTCTTAAATTCCAGGATGAACTGAGCTCATCTCCCAGATTAAAATGCCAATCAGAATGCATTTTTTCGCTCTTCCTTTGCAGTTCCCCAATGTTCTGATGCCATTTTCAGCTGTTTTGATCTATTCAACAGTGCATCCCTATAGAGGGGAAAAAATACTTCTTAAATCGTATATTGACATGTAAACATTTGGTGCGTATTAAAAAAGAGATTCTTAAAAAACACACACAAATGGAAAAAGAAAAAAGTAACTTATAACAGAAATGTGGAATATGGATTTTTTTTTTTTACTTAACAGAATAACAGATTTAGAAGGGACCTTGGAGGTCTTCTATTTATTTATTTATTTTATTTATTTATTTTGTCCAATACACAATGAGGGTTTTAGTGGGTATATATCTATATACACATAGTGAAATACATGATGAAGGTTGTAGAGGAGATATTCATAGTAAGATATATCTAAGAAATAATAGAAAAGAAGGTATAGTAACAGAACATATCAATGAAAGAATAGAAGAAGATGGTATATCCCACCCGCAAGGCTAGCAAAGATTTATCCAACATTACCAGACACATGTTGGAAGTGTAAAAATGAAAGAGGTACTTTTTTTCACATGTGGTGGTCATGTCCTAAAATACAAAAAATCTGGAAAACAACTCATAACTGGCTCTCAGAGATTACCAATGAAGAAATAGAATATACCCTGGAAGCTATCCCATTAGGAATTTGGAGAAGACACTATTCAAAACAAACACTGCTTCTTACGACACATATAAACACGGCAACAAGAATTGCGATAGCACAATTTTGGAAGAACGATCAGATCCCAACGGAAAATTTAATTATAGATAAAATATATACATGTGTGGAAATGGACGAAATTACTAATTCAATCAAGGGAAACAAAATCATGGAATCAAAACGAACATGGCAAAAATGGCATGAATGGGTTCAAAAGAGAATATAGAAATAATACACTATGAAGCAACAGTACAATTGAAACAAACCACAATTACCTTGTAAATATTTTTATTTACCATTTAGTAAATGTAATAAATATTAGAAAGTAAATGTATAATGTTTAATGTATACAACGGAATGTAATAGGTTAAAAATTTTTTACTAAAAAATACTAACAAAGATGATCTGTAAAATGGAATAAATTGTGAGTTGAACTATTTGTGAAAATTCAATAAAGAATTTTTTTAAAAAAAGAAAGAATAGAAGAAGAGATATAGGAATAGAAGAAAGGTATAGGAGATATAGGAGAGCAATAGGACAGGGGATGGAAGGCACTCTAGTGCACTTGTACTCGCCCCTTACTGACCTCTTAGGAATCTGGATAGGTCAACCGTAGATAATCTAAGGGTAAAGTGTTGGGGGTTTGGGGATGACACTATGGAGTCCGGTAATGAGTTCCACGCTTCGACAACTCGGTTACTGAAGTCATATTTTTTACAGTCAAGTTTGGAGCAGTTAATATTAAATTTAAATCTGTTGTGTGCTCTTGTGTTGTTGTGGTTGAAGCTGGAGTAATCGCTGAGGCAGGACGTTGCAGCATATGTCTATTCTAACACTTTGCTCAAGCAGGAAACCCTAGATCATTTCAGACAAATGGTCATCCAATCTCTGCTTGAAAGTTTCAAGTGATGAAGCTACGACAACGTCTGAGGGCAAGTTGTTCCATTGGTGGATTGTTCTCACTGTCACAGTATTTCTCCTTATTTCTAGGTTGAATCATTGAGAGCAAGTGGCTGTCCATTCTTTTCGTAAAAGACTCCTGTGTTGGAACATTCACAACTTCTGGAGGCAAGTCGTTCCACTGGTTCATTGTTCTCAACGTTAGGAAATTTCTCCTTAGTTCTAGGTTGCTTCTCTCCTATACTTTTATATCTTTTATTCTATTCTTTTCTTTATTTATATTATTACATATCTATTCTCTTCAATGTATGTTATGTATTGGACAAAATAAATAAATAAAATAATAAAAATGAAAAAAATCCAGATTTTTCAATACATCAACATACCAGAATTCTATACAGTCTTAATTTATATTTGGGCCATAAATGAAACCCATGCCCCTTTTCTCCGGTGACTCAAAGCTGAAAATGGGAGGAGGGCAAAGAACCAAGAGAAGTTCTGAACTTGTGAGTAATGTTATAATGGGAGCCCCCTCCCCCCCACTCCAGGGACCCTATTGGAATCTTCCTCTTTGCACTTGTTTTAAAACAGATGACTCCGAGACCATTCTCCATCTCTAAGAGATGCTCCCACCCTCTCTGGATGGTGCTAAATCAAACTGCCAAGGGGGACCTCCCTGGGGCTAAAGAAAGAGAGTTTAAGCATTCATTTGTTTTCTTCAGGTACAAACGGAATATGCCAAAGGGCAAGGATTTTTAATTGCTTAGAGACCCTTTGGATTTACCAGGGTAGGTCATCAGTCACGGCTTTGCTTTTCCGGATTCCACTAACATTTTCCATGTGTGCCATGGCTGACACATTATAACTTACACACACACACAAAAAAAAAACAAAACCCAACCCAAGCAAAAACCAACAGGAACAGCCATTAGAGCCAAATCCATGGGAATTTCAAAAAACCTTTTGGGAGCTCTTCTATCTCATCTAACGATAACAGGATGCTCAAAACTGGTAAATAACAACAAACATGTGGAATAAAACAGGTATAATGGGTATAATGGGTGAACAGTGCAGTCAGGCGGTAGGGAAAGCAAGTAGGATGCTTGGCTGCATAGCTAGAGGTATAACAAGAAGGAAGAGGGAGACTATGATCCCGCTATATAGAGTGCTGGTGAGACCACATTTGGAATACTGTGTCCAGTTCTGGAGACCTCACCTACAAAAAGATATTGACAAAATTGAACGGGTCCAAAGACGGGCTACAAGAATGGTGGAAGGTCTTAAGCATAAAACGTATCAGGAAAGACTTAATGAACTCAATCTGTATAGTCTGGAGGACAGAAGGAAAAGGGGGGACATGATCGAAACATTTAAATATGTGAAAGGGTTAAATAAGGTCCAGGAGGGAAGTGTTTTTAATAGGAAAGTGAACACAAGAACAAGGGGACACAATATGAAGTTAGTTGGGGGAAAGATCAAAGGCAACATGAGAAAATATTATTTTACTGAAAGAGTAGTAGATCCTTGGAACAAACTTCCAGCAGACGTGGTAGATAAATCCACAGTAACTGAATTTAAACATGCCTGGGATAAACATGTATCCATCCTAAGATAAAATACAGAAAATAGTATAAGGGCAGACATGAGGTCTTTTTCTGCCATCAGTCTTCTATGTTTCTATGTTTCTAACAGGAACAGCCATTAGAGCCAAATCCATGGGAATTTCAAAAAACCTTTTTGGAGCTCTTCTATCTCATCTAACGATACCAGGATGCTCAAAACTGGTAAATAACAACAAACATATGGAATAAAACAAAATACACAGGTACAGTATATTTGATACCTTGCTCAACAGTAGTAACTGTTGGTTGAGTAACATTTAAATAGGAACCAGCAGTGTGCAGCAGCTACCAAAAAAGCCAACACAGTTCTAGACTGCATTAAGAGAGGGATAGAATCAGGATCATGTGAAGTGTTAATACCACTTTATAAGGCCTTGGTAAGGCCACACTTGGAATACGGCATTCAGCTTTGGTCACCACGATGTAAAAAGGATGTTGAGACTCTAGAAAGAGTGCAGAGAAGAGTGACAAAGATGATAAGGGGAGTGGAGGTTAAAACATATGAAGAACGGTTGCAGGAACTGGGTATGTCCAGTTTAATGAAAAAAAGAACTAGAGGAGACATGATAGCAGTGTTCCAATATCTCAGGGGTTGCCACAAAGAAGAGCGAGTCAAGCTGTTCTCCAAAGCACCTGAGGGTAGAACAAGAAGCAACAGGTGGAAACTAATCAAGGAGAGAAGCAACTTAGAATTAAGGAGAACATTCATGACAGTTAAACAATTAATCCACGGAACAGCTTGCCTCCAGAAGTTGTAAATGTTCCAATACAGGAAGTTTTAAAGAGGATGTTGGACAACCATTTGCCTAAAATAGTGTAGGGTTTCCTGTCTAAGCAGGGGGTTGGAATAGAAGACCTCTAAGGTCCCTTCCAACTCTGTTGTTGTTGTAGTTGTTATTATTGTCATCCTCATTGTCATCATCATTAAATAGGAATTTATCTGCAAGTAATGGTTAGAAAATTTAGAATATGTCTCAGTCTCTCGAAAGATCCATTTTTATTATATTTTTGGAAGGGTTTATATTTGATGAGTTTCATGTTGCAAAGATAATAAGTTATATTTCTTCCTATATCTTAACTGTTCAGTCCTCGACTTACGATCACAATTGAACCCTCAAAAAGTATGTTGCTTGAGTGAGACAGTTGTTGACTTTTATTATCTGTCTTACCACAAGTGTGGTAAGTGTCCCAAAATCACCCCTCCAAAACCTTCCTATGCCACCCCAAATCCCTCCAAAAATCACCTCTCCAAAACCTTCCTACGCCACCCCAAATCACTCCAAAGATCACTTCTCCAAAAGCTTCCTACACCACTCCAAATCGCTCCCAAAATCACCTCTCCAAAAACTTCCTACATTGCCCCAAATCACTCCAAAAACCATCACTCCAAAACCTTCCTATGCTGCCCCAAATCGCTCCCAAAATCACCTCTCCAAAATCTTCCTATGTTGCCCCAAATCACTCAAAAAAATCACCCCTCCAAAACCTTCCTATGCCGCCCCAAATCACTCCCAAAATCACATCTCCAAAAGCTTCCTATGTTGCTCCAAATAACTCCAAAAATCACCTCTCCAAAAGCTTCCTATGTTGCCCCAAATCGCTCCCAAAATCACCCCTCCAAAACCTTCCTATACCACCCCAAATCACTCCCAAAATCACCCCTCCAAAACCTTCCTCTGCCACCCCAAATCACTCCCAAAATCACCCCTCCAAAACCTTCCTATGCCACCCCAAATCGTTCCCAAAATCACATCTCCAAAAGCTTCCTATGTTGCCCCAACTCACTCCAAAAATCACCGCTCCAAAACCTTCCTATGCCACCCCATATCACTCCCAAAATCACCCCTCCAAAACCTTCCTATACCGCCCCAAATCACTCCCAAAATCACCTCTCCAAAACCTTCCTATGCCGCCCCAAATCACTCCCAAAATCACCCCTCCAAAACCTTCCTATGTTGCCCCAAATCGCTCCTAAAATCACCCCTGTGGGAATTGGGGAGGGCTGTTTGCAGTGGTGGGCAACAGCCGGTGTGCTCAGGTGCTCCGTCCTGGCAGGAAATTCCAGGATGCATGCACAGCAAATGAAATCTCATGTGAGGATGTTCGTGCGAGCGAGATTTCGGCCATTTTTACCAATGTTTTGCTTCTCTGGATGCTGTATTGGACCCTACTGGCTGCAACATGATGATAATGCTTTTAGAGAAAAGGGCAACAAATCCTAGAATCCTAAAATTTAAGGTGGGGGGTAGTCCTTTTTTCCTCTGCTCAGCGGCTGAATCCAAATTGAAACATTCCAGATGGATGATCATCTAACCTCCACCTGAATTCATCCACTGAAAAGATGCTACCAATTCCGTGATAACTGGTTTTACTGTTCAAGTTATTTTATTATGGGGAAGATTCCCTCTCCCCTATCATTTCTGCCAGCTGGAATAGGCCTCTTGTTCTTCTAATGCTTTTCCAATGCTTTTCTCTAACACAGAGCCTTAAATAATACACAGATGGTCACTATTTGTGGTCCAGGACATACATTTAGGGATGGAGAAATAAATGCGAAAAAGTAAACTATATAGTTGGCAAAGGTATAACATTGTAATCTATTGTGGGGGATTGTTTGACTGGAAAAATTACAGTCAACCCCTTGTTTCTGCATGTGTTTTAGAGTTGTGGTGTGTAATCAGCACATAATTACCTATTTTGAGGTGTTTTTGTTTTTAAAAAAATCATTTTTAATTGTATTCAGAAGATTTTAAAAAATCGAAAAGAAAAAATTCAACAGAAACAAAACTAAACATTATTTTGAGGGATTTTTTTTACATAGAAAAATGAACATTTACTATTTTAAAAAAATAATATAAACTTTCATATAAATTGGATCAACAGACTCAAACTCAACCCTGATAAGATGGAGTGGCTGTGGGTTTTGCCTCCCAAAGACAATTCCATCTGTCCGTCCATTACCCTGGGGGAGGAATTATTGACCCCCTCAGAGAGGGTCCGCAACTTGGGTATCCTCCTCGATCCACAGCTCACATTAGATAAACATCTTTCGGCTGTGGCGAGGGGGATGTTTGCCCAGGTTCGTCTGGTGCACCAGTTGCGGCCCTATTTGGACCGGGAGTCACTGCTCACAGTCACTCATGCCCTCATCACCTCGAGGCTCAACTACTGTAATGCTCTCTACATGGGGCTACCTTGGAAAAGTGTTCGGAAACTTCAGATCGTGCAGAATGCAGCTGCGAGAGCAATCATGGGCTTTCCCAAAAATGCCCATATAACACCAACACTCCGCAGTCTGCATTGGTTGCCGATCAGTTTCCGGTCACAATTCAAAGTGTTGGTTATGACCTATAAAGCCCTCCATGGCACCGGACCAGATTATCTCAGGGACTGCCTTCTGCTGCATGAATCCCAGCGACCAGTTAGGTCCCACAGAGTGGGCCTTCTCCGGGTCCCGTCAACTAAACAATGTCGTTTGGCGGGGCCCAGGGGAAGAGCCTTCTCTGTGGCGGCCCTGGCCCTCATGAACCAACTCCCCCCGGAGATTAGAATTGCCCCCACCCTCCTCGCTTTTCGTAAGCTCCTTAAAACCCACCTCTGCCGTCAGGCATGGGGGAACTGAGATATTTTTTCCCCCTAGTCCTTTACAGTTTATGCATGGTATCTTTGTTTGTAGGTATGATTGGTTTTAAAATAAGGGTTTTTTAGTTGTTGTAGTATTGGATTTACATGCTGTTTTTATTATTGTTGTTAGCCGCCCCGAGTCTATGGAGAGGGGCGGCATACAAATCCAATAAATAAATAAAATAAATAAATTTCTTATAAAATTGACCTACATTGCATACAAAGGGCGTCAGAAAGAGAGAATTGTGTATCAAACCAAACATTAATTCTTTGTGGTGGTATGTTTTTTTTTTTAATCCTAGGTAATCTGAGATGGAAATATTTCTTCAGATTAACAGAGTTGGAAGGGAACTTGCAGGGTCATCTAATCCAACCCCTGCCCAAGCAGAAGACCCTAACATCTGCCTCTACCCAGGATTGAACTCGCAACCTCTTGATTGTGAGGCAAGAGCTCTCTCCCTCTAGGTCACAGCAGATTATCTGTGTCTAAAGTCTTCTGGGGAAGGAATAAAAGGTGGCCTAGTTCCTAAAATTGACACTCAACAGGAAATTAGCAATCTCTAGCACTGCAAGGCAACTTTGTTCATCGAAACCTTTTCCCTTTTTTCAGTAAATTGATGGCGGTGAGAACCATAGGGACCAAAGCTTCAATTCTGATCCGATTGTAATATTTACGAGCGGATTCCTTGATCCCAACTAGACTTTCCAAAAGCCCTGAATTAATCAGAGACATTTGGCTAGCTGGCAAGGCATAGGGGATTTTGGAAGAAAGAGATTTCAGAGCTTGCCTGAGGCTGAATGTGAGGTGGCGGTGGGGGCTATAGAAATAAAGGTCTATTTCTATTAAAGGTAGATTTAAACCACAATCGGTGTCTCTAAAAATCTCAATGACCACCTAATGTGGTTGCGAAAGGCGAAATTGTCAGCTGGTGTCTCCAGAACTGGTTCATTGCCTCTGCACAAGTGAGTAGGGGTAGGAATCAGCTGTGGAACTGAACTCATGTGCCCAGCAACATAGCTCCATGTGCCATTTGTGGCATCCATGCCATAGATTCACCAACATGGCCCCATACCAATTCAGAAAAATGGTTGCCCAATCTCTTCGTAAAAGCCTTCAGTGGAGGTGCTAGGTTTGTTCTTCTAGAAGTGATTCATTTATATTATTATATATCCTGTTTCCCCCAAAATAAGACGTACCCAGAAAGTAAGGCATGTCAGAGGTTTTGCAGAATTTGCTAATATAAGGCACCCCCCCCGAAAATAAGGCGTAGTCAAGTTTACATACTGTACGGTGGAAAAACATACGGTACCATTCAAAGCTGTTCATAGTGGTACTGTAATAATGTGGCGTCCCCTGCTGGCCCCTTCCATCGCTTTGTACTGTCCAGTACAGCAGACACAGTCTGCTGCTGTCTCACCGCCATTACGGTCTCCACTACAGTGCGCAGACTGTAGTTCCTCTGGTGGCCGGAAGCTGCAATAGCAGGAGTATACTGTTGTACCATATAAGTGCAGTCGTTTGTGTGGGTGGGTGCCATACTGACAGTTACCGTACCGTAATCAGTATACCGTACGTTACACTTTCTTTGGGGTTGTCAGCTTTTCTGCCTGTGAATTTGTCTTATTTGAGAAATATAAGGCATCCCCCGAAAATAAGATGTAGCACAACTTTTAGAGCAAAGATTAATATAAGACAGTGTCTTATTTTCGGGGAAACACGGTAAAAGTGAAAAAATGGAGTTTGATACTATTATCTTATTCTATGCACCCAAAGGAGGCAGAAGTCAACAGTTTTTCTTCTTTTTCCCCCCTGTTACCTTACACGTTTCTCCCCCCCCTTTTCTCCCTTATTTTTTTCATCATTTTCTTTAGTATTTTTGTATTTTCATATTGTATTTGGATAAACAATTTTTAAAACTAAGTTAGCCCCACAATGATGGAACACCCACAACCACTGAAGGCAAAGCCATTCGACTGGTTGATTGTCCACACCATTAGGAAATACGCTTATTTATTTATTTATTTTTATTTATTTGTTTGTTTTGTCAAGTATGTATTGGTGGTATACAAAGATATCACAATATTTGGCCTTCTCCGGGTCCCGTCGACTAAACAATGTCATTTGGTGGGCCCCAGGGGAAGAGCCTTCTCTGTGGCAGCCCCGGCCCTCTGGAATCATCTCCCCCCAGAAATTAGAACTTCCCCCACCCTCCTTGTCTTTCGTAAGCTACTCAAGACCCACCTATACCGCCAGGCATGGGGGAACTGAGACATCTTCCCCAGACTTTTATACTTTATGTTTGGTATGTATGTTTTGTTTTGTTTTTAAAGATAGGGTTTTATATGTCTTTTTCTCTTTTAATATTAGATTTGTTCCACTGTAACATTGTTGTTTTTATTATTATTATTATTATTATTATTATTATTATTATTATTATTATTATTTATTAGATTTGTATGCCGTCCCTCTCCGCAGACTCGGGGCCGCCCCAAGTCTTTGGAGAGGGGCGGCATACAAATCTAATAAATTATTATAAATTATTATTATTATTATTATTTATATACATGATACTATAAAAGAGAAACATTAGGATAGGAGAGGGAAAGCATGCTGGTGCACTTATGCATGCCCCTTACTGACCTCTTAGGAATCGGGAGAGGTCAACAGTGGATAGTCTAAGGGTAAAGTTTTGGGGGTTAGGTGATGATGCTACAGAGTCAGGTAATGAGTTCCATGCATCAACTACTCAGTTACTGAAATTGTATTTCCTGCAGTCACATTTGGAGGGTGTGTGTGTGTTACTTTAAGTTTGTATCTATTGTGTGGTCTTTAAGTCAAAGGGTCGTGACCTATGGCCACAGGCCCTGGTCTGAAAGAGCATTACCCAGGAGAACCATTAAATTCGGACAGCTTTCAATCACCTTTGACTCTGTTTTCCTTTCTGCTCTTCTTCTTCTACTCTGACCTACCTTCCCAGTCTTTCTGTTTTCATTTATTTATTTATTATTTGTTTAATTCAATTTGCATGCCAGCCTAGGCAGCTCACAACCAAGAAAACAAAACATACAGAATAATATTAGGACCTCTGAAAAAGCAATTGAAAAACAATTTAAAACCAACACTAAGAAAAACCATGTAAGCCATTTATGGCCGGATCTCTATGGTAGGCCATCCAATCAATGGCCCCTAGCATGCAGGAAAAGACACTGCATCATATTGGTACACAGCGCTCTCTTATCTCAGTCTTTGGTAGTCAAGGCAACATAAAAATCATCAAAACATTCCACAAGTCATTCTAAAATGTATGGCTAGGCAGCATTAGCCCAGGGTAATAAAACCTGCAATTAAAAGCACATAAAACAAAGCTTACTTTTGGAGCTGCTGGAAGACACCTCCATGTTTCTTATTAGCAGATTGAGAACTCCACTCTTCTTTTCTGCTGATACCCGGATGTGACAAATTAATTAATTAATTAACCTGTTCCTCTCCTTAATATTTCTTCCCTGACACTTTCTCTCTTTGCCTCTGTAAGCGTCTGAAATAAGGATTTACCCATCTAATATCTGTTTCCCCTTCACTTGAATCTGAACTCATAGAAACGTCCTGTGGTTGGTCTCCTCCTTCTTCTTCTGCCTGTAAATCAGTCCCTGCCACTAATTCATAAAAAATTTCCGAATCAGAATCTGCAAAATCCCCAAACTGAACAGGAGTATACACAACACTGTGTGCTTTTTTTCTCTCTATTCTCCTTGAATAGTGTTGTGGTTCCGTCTGAGGCCCCTCAGGGAACGGCTGATCTTCTGTCGGTTTCCAGCTCAGAGGGGGAGGATGAGGAACAGGAGGGGCAGGCAGACAAGGAGGAGGAATCCCAGGCTGAGGAGGAGGGAGGACAGCCAGAGTCCCCCTAGAGGGAGCTCTCCCCAGCAAGCAGCCTGGATTCCTTAGAGGAAAATGCACAAGCCATAATTGATCTGCGACAGAGAAGAGCTACACAGCGAAGGGACCAATTGGCTAGGTACTTTCAGCACTAAAGAGGCAACAGCTGGGTTTGGGTGTGGTGCTTTCTGGAAAGGCTAAAAGGCAGACCCACCCTTCCTGGCTTGTGGAGTATTATCTTTGGGAGTCCTGGGACCTGGCTGTGAACTTTGGCATCTTGGAATCCTGGTTTGTGCCTTTGACTACTGAAACCTTGGGGTGGGTGTGCCAGCAAGAAGCTTGCTGTATTGTCTGGACATCAAGACTCTGCTGTAAAGTCTTATAGCCTGTCTGTTGGGAAGAACAGGTTTTCCTCTGTGTTTATTTTGTAAGCTATAAAGTACTTTTGCTTTTACCAGAGTGTCTGGCTGTTTTTTCCAGTTGGTGTTGAGGTCTGGGGGAACCCAGACAGAACAAATAGTTTCCAATCATTTTCTAACACAGAAACCCCAATGACTAAGGGAAGATTGAGCTACAGGCAACAGTAGTGGAGAAGGGCGGAGAGATACATTTTGTGATGCATCCTGTTGTGCTTCAGGTTGTGGCTCGGTCCCGGAGCTAGTGAACCAGGAAACATGGTAAAAGTGTGAAACAAATTGGAAGACATTTCCAGCAAATGAAAAATAGGAGATAAGGGAACACAGGAACCTGAAAGAATTTAAAAATCTGCACCGATAGTAATGGTGAGAAAGCAATAGGAAGGTTTTTTAAAAAAGTAAATTCCTTCAGGAGAACATTTCTTGCAACAATAGCAGATTCAAAACAGATCAGGCCTTTAAAAAAGGAAGCTATTTTTCCAGCTGTTGGGAGAGTGATGAGATTAGTAGGCAAGGAAAAACAAAGGGGTAATTCTAATGACCACATTTTCATAGAAGGGAAAAAAATGCAAGTGAAGGGAATGGGACTGAGAGAGTTACAAGCAAAGAGACTGTCTCATCTGGAGATGGATGAAAGCAATAAGTGATAAGTTACACACACTGCGACAGATTTGAGAAGGCAACTCAAAGCACTAAAGAGAACATATGTTGCCGAATGAACAACATGCATTTTACACAAGATGATGATCCCCCTTGGAAATTTTGAACTGAAAAAAAATCCTCACCTGGAAGCCAATACAATCAGCAATGTTATTTTCAAACATTTAGATTCGTCGGTTTAAAACTTTCAGTTCCCTTTAAATTGGGCAGCAGGGTTTTGGTGGTTTTTTTTTTAAAAAATGTGATGATGGAAGTACCACCTGCAATTTAATTTCGAATAAGAATATAATGAGCCTGTGCAATTAATCAAATGTAGAATATTTCCACGGAAAAGCATTTGGCCTTAGGCCAAGAAAATAAAAAAATGATTAGGGGGAAGAAGCAGTTAAGATCTAGGGAGATAGAAAACAGCACCAATGCCTTGCTGTAACTTTCACCCTGACATCTGACAATGTCACATCAGCAGAATCCAAAGACGGAAAAGACCATAAAATAAGGAGAATGGAAGCATAAATTCACCACTGGATTCTTAGGTAAGCAGAACTTCAGAAAGTGGTAGAAAAGTTGATTTGGGTGATATTTTACCCCTGTTTTATCTTTCTTTCTTTCTTTCTTTCTTTCTTTCTTTCTTTCTTTCTTTCTTTCTTTCTTTCTTTCTTTCTTTCTTTCTTTCTTTGGAAACATAGAATAAACATAGAAGTCTGACGGCAGAAAAAGACCTCATGGTCCATCTAGTCTGCCCTTATACTATTTTCTGTATTTTATCTTAGGATGGATATATGTTTATCCCAGGCATGTTTAAATTCAATTACTGTGGATTTATCTACCACGTCTGCTGGAAGTTGGTTCCAAGGATCTACTACTCTTTCAGTAAAATAATATTTTCTCATGTTGCTTTTGATCTTTCCCCCAACTAACTTCAGATCGTGTCCCCTTGTTCTTGTGTTCACTTTCCTATTAAAAACACTTCCCTCCCTTATTTAACCCTTTAACATATTTAAATGTTTCGATCATGTCCCCCCTTTTCCTTCTGTCCTCCAGACTATACAGATTGAGTTCATTAAGTCTTTCCTGATACATTTTATGCTTAAGACCTTCCACCATTCTTGTAGCCCGTCTTTGGACCCGTTCAAGGTAGGTAGGACCCGTTCAAGGTAGGTAGGACCCGTTCAAGACTAGGTAGAAGAACAGCTTTGATCAGGAGTAAATCTTGATTTCAAATCCCACAGATGAAGTCACCTTCAAATCAATGGGAAGCAACCTGTTTTGATTCCTAAAAGACAGAATTGCTCCTTTGATTTTCCTCTGTAAGGATGTAGAACAACTCTTCTACCACCTGAATTAAATTCCTCTGCATCTTTCAAGTTAGCGTACGCTCCCGTTTGAATCCTCACCAGAGGTCTTATTTGTATTCTGGTAAACTCTATTATTATTGAACTGCAACTCCTCCAAGGGTGGAACAGGAGAGGAGGTGACAGAGGAAATGAGAAGAAGCAGCCAACAAAACAATTTTGCTTTAAAGAAAATAATCAGGTTTAGGTGCAGACCGCCAAGCATATAGCTTTGGGAGAATGTTAATTCTCCCATCTCCAAGCTGTGACAAAACAGAAAACAATTACTTTGAGCGCCCGGCCTTAGGAGACATTCCTGCTTTTTTTCTGGGGTAGGTATTACTTCAGCTGATTTAAAGAATCCAGAAAGGAAGGAGGGAGGGGGAAGGGAAAGAAGAAAGGAAGGAAGGAGGGTGGGAGGATGGAGGGAGGGAGGGGAGGGAAGGTGAGAGGGAAAGAAGGGAGGGAGGAAAGGAAGGAAAGAAAGAGAGAGAGAAAGAAGAAAGGAAGGAAGGAAGGAAGGAAGGAAGGAAGGAAAAGTAAGTACAGTGTTCCCTCGATTTCCGTGGGGGATGCGTTCCGAGACTGCCCGCGAAAGTCGAATTTCCGCGAAGTAGAGATGCGGAAGTAAATACACCATTTTTGGCTATGGACAGTATCACAAGCCATCCCTTAACACTTAAACCCCTAAATTACCATTTCCCATTCCCTTAACAACCATTTACTCACCATTATTACTAGTACTCACCATTGAATAAGACACTTAGTGATCCTGATATTTATAAACATAATTATTTATTAACAATAATTAATTTTTTTGTTATTTGTTTGCAAAAATTATTAGTTTGGTGATGACATATGATGTGATCAGGTGGAAAAAAACGTGGTATAGGAAAAAAACCGTGAAGTATTTTTTAATTAATATTTTTTGAAAACCGTGGTGTAGGCTATTCTCGAAGTTCGAACCCGTGAAAATCGAGGGAACCTTGTAAGCATAGTTCCCTCTAAGCTGAGCAGTGAGCAATCGCTCACTTAAAAATCATCATCAACTCAGAGTTTTCCAAACCTGCCCAGAAGCCGAGAGGGAAAGAGTGAGAGGGAAGGAGAGAGAGAGGAAGAGAGGAAGAGAGAGAAACAGATAGAAGAAAGAGAGGAAGGGAAAGAGAAAGAAAAAGAATGGGAGTAAGGAAGAGAGAAAGAAAATCAAAATCTAGTTTGAAACTAGCTCAACTATTTAAGTGGCATTTTGATATTGATAGAGTTGCCCTATTATGAGCTCACTGTTATAGACACACAGTACAGTATTTTATTTTGAAATTCTCTGAGGCAAAACAGGGTGGGTTTGTTTGTTTGTTTGTTTGTTTATTTATTATTTCTGTGCCGCCCAGTCCCAAAGGGACTGCCGCTCAGACACTATACTTTTCCGCCCACTCCCCCAAAAAATTAGAGGGAACACTGCTTGTAAGTAGATGAGCTTTTGAGTGCATTCATTTAAATCTGATTTCTTCCATTCTGTGAGTGACATAGGGGAAGGTTTGGTAGGGAAGGTTTGCCTATTTGCCGATGACTCTAAAGTGTGCAATAGGGTTGATATTCCTGGAGGGGTCTGTAATATGGTAAATGATTTAGCATTACTAGATAAATGGTCAAAGCAATGGAAACTGCAGTTTAATGTTTCCAAATGTAAAATAATGCACTTGGGGAAAAGGAATCCTAAATCTGAGTATTGCATTGGCAGTTCTGTGTTAGCAAAAACTTCAGAAGAGAAGGATTTAGGGGTAGTGATTTCTGACAGTCTCAAAATGGGTGAGCAGTGTGGTCGGGCGGTAGGAAAGGCAAGTAGGATGCTTGGCTGCATAGCTAGAGGTATAACAAGCAGGAAGAGGGAGATTGTGATCCCCTTATATAGAGCGCTGGTGAGACCACATTTGGAGTACTGTGTTCAGTTCTGGAGACCTCACCTACAAAAAGATATTGACAAAATTGAACGGGTCCAAAGACGGGCTACAAGAATGGTGGAAGGTCTTAAGCATAAAACGTATCAGGAAAGACTTCATGAACTCAATCTGTATAGTCTGGAAGACAGAAGGAAAAGGGGGGACATGATCGAAACATTTAAATATGTTAAAGGGTTAAATAGGGTTCAGGAGGGAAGTGTTTTTAACAGGAAAGTGAACACAAGAACAAGGGGACACAATCTGAAGTTAGTTGGGGGAAAGATCAAAAGCAACATGAGAAAGTATTATTTTACTGAAAGAGTAGTAGATCCTTGGAACAAACTTCCAGCAAACTTCCAGCAGAGGTAAATCCACAGTAACCGAATTTAAACATGCCTGGGATAAACATATATCCATTGTAAGATAAAATACAGGAAATAGTAAAAGGGCAGACTAGATGGACCATGGGGTCTTTTTCTGCCGTCAGTCTTCTATGTTTCTATGTTTCTACTGTTTCACCTACATTTGTGAAAGTTTCACAGATCCTGTTTAAACTGCATGGAGAGAACAGAATATCGGAGTTGGTGAGAACCTTGGAGGTCTTCTATCTAGTCCAACTCTCTGCTCAAGCAGGGAATTGAGTGAGTCCAGAGATAAATGCAATAAAAAAGGTATATATTCTTCAGGAGAAGAATCCTCCACTCCTCTGCTCACAAGAGAACACCTTATGCCTCCAGGCTTGAAATTTTGGGCTTATACAAGAGAATTACACTGCCTTCAATCTGACCAAAGCATAGTACATAAAATTATCTGCTACAATATCCTACCTGTCAATGACTACTTCAGCTTCAACCACAACAATACACAAGCTCACAATAGATACAAACTGCTCCAAACTTGATTTTAGAAAATACGATTTCCCAACAGAATGGTCAATGCCTGGACTACACTACCTGGCTCTGTGGTCTCTTCCCCAAACCCCCAAAACTTTAACCTTACACCAGGTCTATTGTTGACCTCACCTAGGGGTGAATTGTACGTACCTTCCCCACTGGTTCACATCACCAGGCTATCTATCTACAGTATCTACCTACCTACCTACCTACCTATCATCTATCTACCTACCTACCTACCCACCCACCTACTTATCTATCTATCTATCTATCTATCTATCTATCTATCTATCTATCTATCTAGCTATCATCTATCTATCTATCTATCTATCTATCTATCTATCTATCTATCTATCTATCTATCTATCTATCTATCTTCCTACCTACTTATCTCTATCTATCTATCTATCTTTCTATCTATCTCTATCTATCTATCTATCTATCTCTATCTATCTATCTATCTATCTATCTTATTTGTCTATCATCGACAGAGCATAACAAATGAGAAAGCATGAACCTAAATGAAAATGAAATTAAAAATCTCAATGACATTGATCAACAAGAAAACCATAGCTGCTATTTTTCTCTTAGTCTAAAACAAAAAAAGGCTATTTTTCTCTTAGGTTTTCATCATGTTTCTGTGGAATCTATTTCCTCAGGAGGGAGCAAAAATACAAGGCAATAAAAGAGCTTAGGAAATACAAAGAAAGGTATAGCTGTTGTTATGGTCCGTCCCCCCCCCCCCCAGGTAATTGCCTGCCAACTTATTGTCTCTCTGGAGAAACTCAGTGCAATTACTTCCCCAGTTTCTCTGACCACAGATTAAGAATATAAAAGAATTTTGCCAATGATCTTGCTGGAATCTGACTAGAGGGTGGGTTTCTTTTATTATTATTCTCAGGAATACATACATCATTGCTATCAGGAGTGCAATCCAGCTAACATTCTTTGCTCCTAGAAAAGAAAAAAACTCCTTGTTCTTTATTTCTTTATATATATAGATGCTCCTTCAATATACCAGGGTGATCCGACAGGAAAAAAACATATAACCCTTACCTGGTACAAAACTGAATACACACACACACACACATACACACACACACATATGTATGTATGTATGTATGTATGTATGTATGCATGCAGGGGTGGGCCCAATCCAGAACGCTGGGGAACGTGGTTCCGTGGCGGCAATGTAGCACATAGCCTAGCTCCAGTGGCTTCCCCCACTGCGAGCGCTGCCTTCCCTGCCACGAGTGCTGCCTTCCCCCACTGCAAGCACTGCCTTCCACCACCGTGAGCTCTTCCTTCCCCTGCTGCGAGCGCTGCCTTCCCTGCCATGAGTGCTGCCTTCCCCAGCTGCAAGCACTGCCTTCCACCACCGTGAGCGCTGCCTTCCACCACTGCGAGCACTGCCCTTCCACCACGAGTGCTGCCTTCCACCACTGCAAGCCCTTCCTTTCCCTGACGCGAGTGCTGCCTTTCCCCACTGCAAGACCTGCCTTCCCCCACTGTGACCCCTGCCTTCCCCCACCGCGAGCACTGCCTTCCCCCACCATGTGTTCTTCCTTCCCATGCTGCGAGTGCTGCCTTCCCCCATTGCGAGCACTGCCTTCCCCCACCATGTGTTCTTCCTTCCCATGCTGCGAGTGCTGCCTTCCCCCATTGCGAGCACTGCCTTCCACCACCGTGAGCCCTGCCTTCCCCCACCACGAGTGCTGCCTTCCCCAGCTGCAAGCACTGCCTTCCACCACCGTGAGCCCTGCCTTCCACCACTGCGAGCACTGCCCTTCCACCACCATGAGTGCTGCCTTCCACCACTGCAAGCCCTTCCTTTCCCTGACGCGAGTGCTGCCTTTCCCCACTGCAAGCCCTGCCTTCCCCCACTGCAAGCCCTGCCTTCCCCCACCATGAGCGCTGCCTTCCCCAGCTGCAAGCTCTGCCTTCCACCACCATGAGCTCTTCCTTCCCCAGCTGCAAGCTCTGCCTTCCACCACCATGAGCGCTGCCTTCCCCAGCTGCAAGCTCTGCCTTCCACCACCATGAGATCTTCCTTCCCCTGCCGTGAGTGCTGCCTTCCCCCACTGCAAGCCCTGCCTTCCCCCACCACGAGCGCTGCAAGTGCTGCTTTCTCCCACCATGGGCGCTACCTTCCTCTGCTGGGAGTGCTGCCTTCCCCTGAAATCTGCCTGGCACCAAGGCAGAATTGGGGGGAGGGCAGGCCAGTCAAAACGGGGTGAGTGGGTGGTAACTTACCTGATTTCCGCTGTTTTCAGCATTTTTGCTTCTGTGAAAAATCAGGTAAGTGACAGGTGAAAATTGCGTGTCCTCGCGTGAGATTCGGCTTTTGCGCATGTGCAGAACCTGAATACCGTGTCGTGCATGCATGCACGCACGCACACTCCTGGCCCCGTTCCAGTGGCACTGGGATAGATAGCCTGCCACTGTATGTATGTATAAAACAAGCCAGGATTATGCACCAAGACTGGGTTTGTTTAATTTTTTTACATGATGTCACCATTTTCTAAATTAGGTTGTAGGAAGTTAGCACCCACTCCTCTCCATATTTCTCCTTTTCTCATCCCGGGAGGTTTAATATTCTGCCTTTCTAATATTTCCTAGAATATTTCATTCTTCTAGGGGTGGGTGCTAATTTTCTGCCAGGCATTTCGTATAAAATCCATGGAGCAAATTGTCAAATTGGAAATCTGCTTTGTTATAAAGGAAGCCAAACAGATTCTGCTTTTAGCGGGCTTCACGGTTTTTACACAAAGATGTTGTTTTTAAAAGAGGGCCCATTTGAATACAATGTGAGGTCTATATTAGGAAAGAGGAATTATTCTGGTTCTGCTATTAGCATTAATGGCTAAAGTCCAAGGGGGGGGGAAGGAAAATATAAAGAATTGGCCACCAAATCAATCTTAAAAAAATATCTGATGGTTACTACTGTTGTTTCTCAACACAATTGCTACATTGCACAAGAGACGTCAGTTGCGATTGTTGCTCGCTGGGTGGAGAAAAGAAAAAGACTTATGGTTCCAGAGATAGTGATGTTACTAGTAAAAAGACAAGGCATCTTGACAGTTCTTGCACAAAGACTGAAACTTTTCAGGATGAAATAAATGACTTGGACCTTTGTGCAATCTTTCTTTCTTTCTTTAAAAAAAGAAAAGAAAACAGAACAATGTGAAGAAACTAGCTAAGATAACAGGCTGACAAACGGCCATTTCCCCCCACTGCCTCTCCCAGTAAGGAAGCCAGCATTCTCAAGAGACAGAGAAGAATAAAGGACAGGCAAAATGGAAGAGAAACACTTAAAAAATAAAATTAAAAAGAGAGCCTTTCCCCCCCTCTCCCTCTGTCTCTTGTGTCTTTGTCTCTCTCTGTCTCTCTCTCTCTGTCTCTCTGTCTGTCTGTCTGTCTGTCTGTCGCTCTCTCTGTCTCTGTCTTTGTCTCTCTCTCTCTGTCTGTCTCTCTCTCTCTGTCTCTCTCTCTGTCTCTCTGTCTGTCTGTCTCTCTCCCTCTCTCTCTGTGTCTTTGTCTCTCTCTGTCTCTCTCTCTCTGTCTCTCTGTCTGTCTGTCTGTCTCTCTCTCTCTGTCTTTGTCTCTGTCTCTCTCTCTCTGTCTCTCTCTCTCTGTCTCTCTCTCTCTGTCTCTCTGTCTCTCTCTCTGTCTCTCTGTCTGTCTGTCTCTCTCCCTCTCTCTGTGTGTCTTTGTCTCTCTCTGTCTCTCTCTCTCTGTCTCTCTGTCTGTCTGTCTGTCTCTCTCTCTCTGTCTTTGTCTCTGTCTCTCTCTCTCTGTCTCTCTCTCTCTGTCTCTCTGTCTCTCTCTCTCTGTCTCTCTCTCTCTCTCTGTCTTTTTCTGTCTCTCTCTCTCTCTGTCTCTGTCTGTCTGTCTGTCTGTCTGTCTGTCTGTCTGTCTGTCTGTCTGTCTGTCTGTCTGTCTCTCTCTCTCTCTCTCTCTTTGTGTGTTTTACAACCACCTCTCTACCCAACTGCGAAATGTCTTTGGGAGGTAATTGTCCTCCAGGGAATCGGGGAATCGAGGAATGTGCATTTGGCCTTTTGAAATATTTTGTAGCTCAGCAGGTTTTAACCAACTCAGAATAGTGTTTCTCAACTTTGGTTACTTTTAAGATGAAGCCTGCTGGCTGGGGAATTCTGGAAATTGAAGTCCAGACCTCTTAAAAATTGCCAAGGTTGGATACCGCTGAACTAGAAGGTATGTTCACCTTTGCTGTCCAAGCAATATGCAGGAGCTTTCTCCAGCACCACAGTTGCAAAGGAGTCGATTTTCTTCATCTCTGGCTTTTTTAAAGGTTCGATTTTCCCACCCACTGGTAGCTAGAACAGATTAAGCTACATTTAGGGGCCAGGGTGATGTCCTTGTCTTTTCATGATCAACTCAAAATCATTATTAGCCCCTGAGAAGGTAGCATATGGCATTTGCATGACCCTAGACATTGCATTTGTCATAAAAACTGCCGATTGCCAAGAGCCCAAATTTTGATCAGGGATGTTGCAATGGTCATGTGGAAGTTGAGTCACTTTTTTCAGCACCGTTCTAACTTGAAACAGTCATTACTTTAATTGATTAACTTTAATTGATTAACTTTAATTGATTAACTTTAATTGATTAACTTTAATTGATTAACTTTAATTGATTAACTTTAATTGACTAACTTTAATTGACTAACTTTAATTGACTAACTTTAATTGACTAACTTTAATTGATTAACTTTAATTGATTAACTTTAATTGATTAACTTTAATTGACTAACTTTAATTGACTAACTTTAATTGATTAACTTTAATTGATTAACTTTAATTGATTAACTTTAATTTATTAAATTTATAAGCCACCCAATTCCTTTTGGCGGCTAATGCAGATCAAATGAGTGGGCTTCATTAAACTACATCCAATTTTGATCATCACAATGTAAAACCGATGTAGGGCATCACAATATAAAACCAATGTAGGGAATCTGGAAAAAGTCTGGAGAAGAGCAACAAAGATGATTAGGGGACTGGAGGCTAAAACCTATGAAGAACAGTTGCAAGAACTGGGTATGGCTAGTTTAATGAAAATGAGGATTAGGGGAGATGTGATATCAGTGTTCCAATACCTCAAGGGTTGCCACAAAGAAGAAGGAATCAACCTATTTTCCAAAGCCCCAGAGGGTGAGACAAGAAGGGATGGAAGCCGACCAAAGCAGAGAAGCAACCTAGAATGAAGAAGAAACACCCTAATTGTCATAGCAATCAACTAATGGATGTGTGGGTGCTCCATCACTGTGAAAATATTTACTGACCCCCTCACATCCTGGACATAAACTGCTTCTACCCTCAAAATGACGCTATAGAGCACTGCACACCAGAACAACTACACACAAGAACAGTTTTTTCGTGAACGCTATCACTCTACTAAACAAATGATTCCCTCAACACTGTCAAACTATTTGCTAAATCTGCACTATTATTAATCTTCTCATCCTTCCCATCATCCATCTCCTCCCACAAACGACTGTATGACTGTAACTTTGTGGCTTATATCCTTATTTATTTATTTAATTTATTATTTAGATTTGTATGCTGCCCCTCTCCGCAGACTCGGGGTGGCTCAC